>NC_137960.1:43054714-43071542 GCF_963924665.1 Micromys minutus | reverse complement strand
ACAACAACAAAGAAAACTTCAGCTCTGATTTCTGTGTCTCTTCTACAGGGCCATGATCTCTCCTTGCTCTCACCCCTCTTTGCTTTCACATGATGCTTGTACCCCACATGGGATGTACCCCACATGGGATGTACCCATGATGTCACTGATGGTCCCTCCTTCTCCTGGAATGATGCCCATGAGTTCTGCTCCTAGAAAGAGGTCACAAATGGGAGACCATATACCATGATGCCTGGGTCTCCAATGGTGAGTGATCCTGCTCAGTCTATGACAGTCCCTCTCGGCCAGACTGACAAGCACGGATTCTCTGTCAGTCTTATCTGCTTGTTCTGTTTTACCGCCGGGGTCTCAGTGCTGAGTCTGAGTATGCTTTAGCTGCACGACAAGGAAGGATTCCTCACTTCCTATCAGGGAGAATAGTTTTGGAGCAGAGACATGACTTTTTTTTTAATTTAAAGTGCAGTTTCCACTTGTAAACTGCGTAGACAAAATTGTCAGCTGTTTGAGTTAAAAAATAAAAATTAAAAATAAATAAAACTTAACTTCTACCATACTCAATTTCTTGTAAGGTCTCATTTTGATACATATACAAAGCAAAGAAGAGGATTGGTTGGAGAAAAACGTATATATATATATACGTTTTATTATCTATCTTTCTATCTATCTATCTATTTATCTATCTACCTAATCTAGCTATATCACATCAAGCACACACACACACACACACACACACACACACACACACACACACACACACACACACTCAATAATGTTCTTTTCCTCCTGGTTTGATAAGGTTGGAAAACCCTTTCCTTTCTCCACCAACACTCACTCATCTGAGTTGTGCTCATTTGATTGTCTCGTAAGAAGAAAGAGACTTAGTGGTTGGTTATGTATCAGTCTTTTCCTACTGAACTCTGAGTTTGTCCATAGTTGATTGTATGGTTTCAATTGCTCTTTGGAACCAGCAATGTCTATTTTCACAGTCCACAGACACAGACAAAACTCCCACTCTTCTGTTTTGTTAAAGGATAGCCTATGTGTCTCAGAGCAGGACTGCAGGGCATTGTGTGAAGAAGACTGTCACTGTATGGGTCACACTATCTGACCTAGACTCACATACCAGCCACAGAGTTCTCGAGGCCTGGTCTTTCATAAAACATTGGATTATTAATTTCTGTTTCAAAGACCTCCCCTATTACAAGATAAATAAGGTGATCACTCCTAAAGGGCTAATGCTATAGAGTTTATCAGCCTTCATGCAATATTTCTGAGAAATAAGTTCCAGTTGTGTTTGGCCTTGAAAACTGGAAAAACTTTGGAGATTTAAAAAAGGAAGTATATAGTGTAGGAGTTAAATGAAAGCTTGAGTAAGAAATAGAAAAGAGAATAATTGCACTCAAGGGCATAGCTTAAATTGAAGATTATAGCTAGATAAGCATTTCCCAATAGTTATCTGTTGCTGGAAATTTTGATTTTGTTTGTTTGTGCCCCCCCACACACACACCTTGGAAATAGGTACATGCTTTTAAAATGGTACTTCCTAGAAAGCTGTTTAGAAGTCTAAATAAAATTTGCAATTGGAAATCATCTTTAAAAGTATAATGATAATTGCTTATTTCAAAGATGAACTAGATTTTAAATAACACATTCACAAATACAAAAGATTCTTCGATATTTAATCCTTTCAAAACTAAGCCTTATTAAATTACTTGTGCTAATGTATACAATGACATGACTTGCAACTCCAGGGTGTGTTGGGATGAGGCTAAAGTTGCTTTGGGAAAAGCTGTAAAGTTCAGTTTATGCTGACATGGCTTCTTGTGCATTTTACAGGGTCACTACTGTTGCTAACTAGAACTCATCAGAAGCTTGACTGGGGAAAGGTCTGACTCTAAACTGCAGTGGGAGCTGACAGGATTTGGTTCCTCAAGCATCACCCGACTGAGAGGCTCAGCACCGTCCTGGCTGTGACTTGTCATTTACTCTGTCTAAACATGGCCGCCGGTATGCTAGAGATAAGAAAGAATCTCTGAGAAAAAAGGCTTTAAAACTTCATGGCTCATAACTGTGTATAGCACGTCTCCTTAGCTGTGATCTCATGGTAAGATACACGCCAGAGAACTCACCTACACTTAACATGAGGGCTTCTACTGGGCACAGGCAGAGAGATACTGATTAAGGGGAAAACTTCAGGGTTTTCCTGAAGACTAAGAAAAGACTATGTCAGAAACAAATAAGGGTTATTTTTTCCACTGGGGGGAAAATGGGTATGCTTGAGTAATTACCTTCATTTTGAATGAGAGCCATGTTTTCTAACAGATTTCCAACTTGACCTTTTCGTTCAGTTTGACCCTGTAATCTACTGCCGCCCTCAGCCCTCAGAGCTCCTGGAATAGTCAGCTTTCTCAGGAAAGAATTTGGATAGCACAAAGGTTTCAGACCCTCAGTGAAGTCTGGCAGAGCCAGACAAAAGTTCAGCCAAACAGAAGTCAAGGTAGTGTTTTAGAACTTTCATGGATTCTTTTAGGTTTTAACCTTATTCAATAGAAGATTCCTCAGAATAGCTCTCATCTGTCACCGTTTCGGAAGAGGCAGATCCTGCATAGTTAAAAGGGACTGAGCATCTGAAGGAGTCCTTCTGCAAGCAGAGGATATTAGGGCATTGGGATTCTGCTAGAGCAATGTGATGTTTTAATAGCAGGGACACCTTGCCTCTGGAAACAGGGGTCTTTACAAATCCGATCACTTCTGTCTGTATTCTTCATTCCTCTACCTCATCAGCTCAAATCTGACAAAAGGCTTTGAAATCCACGTGGGATGATGATGGGAGAGAAGCTTAGGCCAATCTAATCAACCATTCTTGTCTGTTAACTTCAAAGAGAAGCCAAGCCTTCGGGAACATGTGTAGAGATTTAGCAAGTTGGAGGCTTAAGCTATTTTATGACAGGTTTCCTGACTGTGTAGCATCTTGAAGTGTTAGGACCTTCTAATAAGATCATAAGAAGCCTCAGGGGTTGGGGTGCTGGATAAGTACTATCCTACTAATCACTGACTAAATTCAGGATGTTAACAGTAGTCAAATTAAGTTGATAGATACTCTGAAAACTCCTTGTGAGGTGTTTGCTATTCAAGTAATCATCTGACTAGTAATCATTGGCTTAGAGCAATCAATTATTGTCTCCTTAGTTTTATTTGTTTTAGCTGTGTGTGTGTGTGTGTGTGTGTGTGTGTGTGTGTGTGTGTGTCTGCATACATGTATATGCGTGTGAAACCCAGAGGTCAGTTTCTGATGCTGTTTCTCAGGAAACATTCACTGTGTTTTCCTGAGACAGGGTCTTTCCCTAGAACTTCATAGATTAAGGCTAAGCAGGCTGGCCTGCTAGCCTTAGGCATCTGCCTGTCTCTGTCTGTCCAACACTGGGATTGCAATCACAGGCTAACATGTCTAATATTTTTACCTGGGTTCTGGGGACCAAACTCTGGTCTTCATGCTTGCATATTAAGCACCTTACCAATTAAGCTAACTCCCTGATCCTCTGCTTTTTAAATACAGTGATAGGTAAGGTGGTAAACATGGTACATGTAAATTACAATGTTGACATTGTTGGTGGATCTTTCAACCTTAAAAGTTCATCTTCCCCCCTCTCAGCGTCAAAAAAAAAAAAAAAAAAAAAAAAAAAGCCGAAACAAACAAACAAACAAACAAAACCAAAAAAAACACACAACTTTTTAAAATTTGTGTGCACATTCAGGATACAACAAAGAGAACATGGCTATATTTAACCTACAAAGCTAAGTTTGGGGCCAGATTTTTTTTTTCTCCAGAGATGAGGACTGAACACAGGCAAACGCTCTGCCACAAAGCTAAATCCCCAATCCTGGCCAGATTTTTCTAATAGCATGCCTACCATGTCAAAGCTTTTAGCTCCCAGCCAAATTTACATATTATTGACATCATAGAAAAAAACAGGTTACAGGGAACTGAGGAATGCAAAGAGCTTCAGTTAGTACATTGTAGTCTCACCTACACATTAGGTTTTAGCCTTATAATTTGTAAGTTTTTTAAAAAGTCAGAGTGTATATTCAGTGTTATCAAAACTCCATTACTCAATATAACACAGCAATCTTTCTTTTCATTGCATTAGAGTTGCATTGATCTAGTATGATTTTGGACCCGTTGCACATTACCTTGTTAGGCAGAAGCTAAGCTGTCCTGTCAGTGAGATTTCTATAGCTGATGTAGGGGAGAGAGAGCTGGCTCTAACCTCTCAGAAAAAAAAAAAAAAAAAAAAAAAAAACTCAAGGGGTAAACCCAACCCATGTCGTCCTCCCACTAATTGTTTCCTCTTTAAATGTCTTTATGTATCAAGATGGCAATGTTTTATCAATCAAGAATAATTCATAGTTAATAAATGCTTATAGATTCATTGACAAGTAGAAGTTTGCAAGATTATCAGTTAGGTATCACTCCTATCTCCTGTGTGTGTGTGTGTGTATGTATGTGTGTGTGTGTGTGTGTGTGTAGATCTAGAGGTCTCAAGTTGACATCTGGGTATTCCCCTATCCCGCTCCACTTTAGTTTTAAGTCTTGTTGAGCCAGGATCTCCCTAATTCCAGCTAGCCTAGCTATACAGCTTGCTTCAGGAATTCCGGTTTTGCCTCTTGAATGCTGTGATTATAGGTGCCCACCAAGCTTGCCTAACATTTGCCTGGATCCTGAAGATTTGAGCTGCAGATCTCTGTGTGAAACCACAATATTCATTGAACTCTCTCCCTAGCTGCAGAGGCCCAGTTTTTAAATCAAGACTTTGGTTTTATCTACTTATGATTCAAATTTATTTATTTATATTTATGACTCCCAATTAAATTGTTAGATAGTTCTTAGATATCAAAAATTGTCAGTAGAAATAGTTTAATGACAGACAGAATAAAAATTTGATTTTATTTATTTTATTTCTGATCCAACGTTACAAACATTTAAGAGCCATTGTGATCTATTTCTTAATTTCCAGTATTAAATAATGTCCAGATAAACTTTTTGATATTATTCCTTGGAGAAAGAGGCTGGCATCTTTTATTAAAAAAATTCTCAGTATCAATGTAAAGCATTTGAATACAAAACTGCCCTTTTGCCATGCCTAGTAATAAAGCAATTATAGAATTTTTCTTCACAAAAATCTTGCCTTTTTCTTCTTTAGTTTTTTCCACATTGGCTTGAAGGTCACACAGGATCTGGATGCATTCCTACATGTCTCTAGGGTGTATGCGTTTTTAAAATACCCTGACAATGAAATATTTAGCAGGCTCTGATAGATTTATTAGTAACCACAAAGTATTTCCCTGGAATTCAGGCAGATGTGAGTTCCTGTTTGGAAGGGACAGTTGGCTGAAAGCAACCATTTCTGGATCTTTTCTAATTCCTAGAGGAATTCTGCTGCCTGCTGCTGAGAGATTGGGAGCAAACAGCTGAGGGCTGAGCAGGGTGAACTGATTTTCTCACATCCTTCAAGAACTGGTAGTTGGTGCAAAGAATGTAAACATCCATACAGTAAAAGGACATCAAAAGGAGCCACAAGTTCTTACAATTAATAAACCAACAAACTCAAACAAATCTACACAGCTATGTGCATAGCAGATAAAAAAGAAAGAACTTCAAACTTCTCTCTTTCCCCACCCCCTTTCTCTTTCCCTCTCTCTCTGCAGGAAGGAATAACAAAACAAGAGTATTAAAAATAAGGCCTCATTAAATTCTGTATAATAGAAAAAGAAAAGACAAAGAAACCATACCACATAGAAGGCGAAGACACTGTATTGACGGAGAATGCCCACCGGAGCCAGGGCCAGAAGTATGGACGTTGCTCCCCACCTGTTGTCTGCAGAAGCACCTTTTTGCCCCACATTTTAATGATTTTCTAGATCCTAACATCCTTCCCTTTAAGAGGCCAATGTAGAAAGCTTCAGTTCCCATTCCTGGTTTTCTCCATGCTGCAGCCTTGGTTCCATGTTGTAAGTTGTTAGTATTGATAGTGAAGCGTCTTAGCAGCAGGCTTTTAACATCAATTTACTTTTTATCTTATGAAGGTCATACTTACCAATTAGGCATCAAAATTGGGTATTTTCTGGAAGTGATAAAAGTCCTTTTCCATCTTGTATGTTCTGACACTGTTGCTGGACTTCTACGGCCATTATTTCAGGTGATGTTTTTCTCTTCTTCCTGCCGTGATTATGGTTACAAAGTAGAGATGTGACCAGAGCACTGTTTCCTAAGTCTTATCACATATTTTATAAATGCCTTGATGTTTGGGCTATAATATGCTTAAGCCTCAATATGTGGACAAAGACATCCAGATATCCAGATATTATTTATTTGTTTAAATTTCTCTATTCCATTTCTTTTACCTATACGTGTAAGCACAGGCATGCCGCAGCACGGAAGTGGGAATGGCAGAACAATTTTGGGTACCAATTGTACCATTTCATCATGTGTCTTTGAATTCAGGTTGTCTGGTTTGGCAATAGTTGCCTTTATCCCTGGCTGGCCAGCTCAGATGGTTATTTTTAAATATGGATGCATAAAGGGTATTTGGCTCTACTTTTATTTTTCTGAAATTAAAAATATGTTGGACTACAAACGTTTTGACATATGTATATTGTGGTGTGTTGAATGAGAATGGCCTTCCATGGGCTTATATATTTGAATTCTTGCTTCCTCTTGGTAGAACTGTTTTGAGAAAGATTAGGAGGTGTGGCCTTATTAGAGGAGGTGTGCCAACCGGGGGTGGGTTTGAGGTTGTAAGCCCATGCCAGGCCTAGTCGTGTTCTCTCTTCTCCAACTTGTGGATAAGAATGTAAGCTCTCAGCTACTGCTCCAGTGCCATCCCAGCTGCCTGCTGTAAAGTTGTGAGTTCACTCTCTGAAACTGTAAGCAAACCCTAATAAATGTTTACTTTCATAAGTTGCCTTGGCCATGGTATCTTTTCACAGAAATAAAACAGTAACTAAGATATTTGTGCTTATAAAAGCATCATCACAATAGAATAATGGGATATCTACATATCCTCTCGTGCCCTTCTCTAGTCTTTTTTTTCCCACACTTGCCTGACATCCTAGGCAGCCACCATTTCCTTTCTTTTCTAGTGGGGGCAGTGCTGAAGGTGAACCTTGGGGCCTCACACATGCTAACAAACACTCTACCACTGAGCCCACATCTATCTGCTTTTCAGCTGCTGTAGATCAGCCTGTATTTTCTAGACCTATAAATAAATACAACTTATGCAATTCCCACTCTCTACAGTTTGGCTCCTTAAAAGAGAACAAGATTATGTGTGTCAACGTCTTAAATATAATTTCTCAGCAATGTTGTATTTTATTTTTAAAACATTGTATTGAAGGAATGCATTTGTTCTATTAAAAATTGTAATGTAGGAATGCATTTGTTGGTGGGCACCAGATTCCTGTCTATAACAAATAAAGGCATAGTAAGCATTCAAGTGCAGGTCTTTGTTTAGAATGCTTTTATAGATCATATATAATGCTGTTCTTAAGAATCTAATAAAATATTTTGTAAAGTAGCTGTACTCTTTACCTTCTCATTCGCACGGAATAAGGATTCCAGTTTCTTTGTTCCTTTGGCAACAGTTGGTATCGTGTGTGTGTGTGTGTGTGTGTGTGTGTGTGTGTGTGTGTGTGTGTGTACACGTGCGCTCATGTAGGTGTTTGCCTGAGCATACTTGCCAAGAACAGAGGGGGATATTAGATATTCTTTATAGCTTTTTTCTTTGCAGTTTCTTTGACAAAATGCCTGGAAAAAAATTTAGTGGCATTTTTATGTTGAGACTGATGATCTTTTTTGATTTGTAGGAGAAAGATACCACCTTTATCTTTTTCCATATGGGTGTCTAGTTTTCCCAAGATAACTTGAAGAAAAGATGCCATTTTCTCCTACAGAAGTATCCTTGCAACTTCATTAAAAAAATAATTGATCATATGCATGCGCACAAATACCTGGATATTACTTGCTGACCAACTTAGTTGTCTATTTTCATACTAATATCATGCTTCCCAGACTCATTCCAGCAACAATCCCACTTCTCAAATATCAATTTTCTTCGTCATTTTCCTTTCTAAATGTGAGAAAATAACGGAAAGAAGCTATATCATTAGGAAGGAAGGGTTTATTTTAGCCCATGATTTCATTTTGTCTTTGCAACAAAGCGTGGCAGGGAGACTATGGTGGGGAGGGCGGGGCTGGGGGCGGGGCATGTAGTCAATGGAAACATGGTTACGGCTTTTTAGACTGTGACTGACCAGAAAACCAGAAGTGGGTGTAACCTACAAAGCCTTGTCAATGCTCCAAAACTTCTCAGGCCAGTGTTGTTATTTGAAGAACAAGAATTCAAACTACAGGCCCTGGGAGAGCAATTCATGATCAAACCACATCAAGTAGTAATTTACACTCTGTTTCAGTAGAGTAGGGGGTATCCATGATTCTACATTATTATCAAGAATCAAACTTGTGCCAATTCTGTGTTAGTCTTTGTCTATACCACAAGGAGCAAGTGAATGGAACATCTGTTAAATACAGTGAGATAAAGACAAGATAAGGGAACAGCAATGCAAACCTCCTGGTGAAACATTAATAGGATATTAATATCATTGAGACTATGACAGAGAAACAAGGCAAGGCTTAAGCTGAGCAGAAAGCTAGCGACTACAAAAGAGAAAGTGATGTAATGTGTTCCAGGTGATTATAAAGCTCAGGTTCATGCTGAAATAAAGTATTCTTTAGTAGATGTGAATGAGTCTAGATAAACAGTAACATGATTGAGCTCAGCTATGAGTTGTGATACTTCAAGATGTGGTCAAGTTCACCTTTGGCAGGGGAAAATGTATCTTCAGCTGGATGTGAGAGATTTACAGAAATATGGGAATAATTATTAATAACACATACTAAAAGGATCAGAGAAACTGTATGAGCAGGAAAAATAGGAGGATGATACTTCAGGCTCACAGACCACCTATGAATGTGTTTCAAACCTCAGTATTAATTAGAATTATTAGAGAAGTGCCCGGTTTGGGCCATGTGCTATTTCTGGTTCTGTACCAGTGTTAATCTGTGTTGTGATAAATGTAGATTTGTGAGATGTTACCCTTAGTGGAAGCTGGTTGAATAATATGCAAAAAAATGTTCATTTCTGTAGCTTGTCTGAAAGTCTAAATTTACTTCAAGATGAAAAGCTCTTAATAATAATGTTTGAGCAACTAGATTAGATTTTATGAGGTTGGGGTTTGGAGTTTTATTAGATTTTTTGATATGGAGAACCTCTGGTTTTGCTTAGTCAAATAGTAATGTATGGACGCACCCAAAATGCCAAGTTTCCAAATCCTTTTAAATGAGCAACACATGCTTATATATTTCCTAAGACTCCAGACAGAATGTGTTCATGAAGGCAAGGAATGGTGTAATTAAATGTGTAGTGAGAGTCTTGTAGGATCTAGTGTTTAAAGATGTAAAGAAGACTGTAGTGCCATTTCTTCTTCTACTGGATTTTGAATTTAGAGAAAGGAATGAGCAAACACGGAAGTTTGCAGTGGAATATTATTTGAGCTACACAAGGAATAAGTGGGCCGGGAGGGATGATGTGAAGCTCATTCTGGGTGGCAGTGAGGTTCTGCAGTATCGAACTTTTAGTAGCTCCAGAGAAACATTTAATTCCATCATTCCTTAGCATTTGTGGGATATAGTTTCTAGAAGCTTGCTTATGGTTGAGTCTCAGGTCTCCTAAAGAAAATGATATTGTTTTTACAGGTAACCTCAACATATCCTCTGACAATACACTTTGGAACATCTTAGGTTATCTGTAATAACTAACAAATAAGCGTTGTGTAAATAGCTGTTATACAGTATAATTTGGAAAATATTTGCAGGAGAACTTTCAGTATGCATGGGATGACTTTTCTTTCCAAGCACATTTAGTCCACAGTTGGTTGAATCTGCTGATGTGAAACCCATAGTTTTGAGAGAAGAATTCCATCTGTCTTGTTGAATATAACTTCAATGTCTTACCTCCATGGAGAAAAAAACTTTGATTAATAGTTTCTCCTCTTAACTTACCATGATCAAATGACATTCAAGTACTTTATCTATTGTAAAAAATGGAGATGTCTTTAAATAACCCTACATCCTGAGGAGCTTAAAAGTTCATTATTGTGCAGTTCATAGAATGAGAATCTTTTCTGGAGATTTGTATAATGGGTGGTGTCAGCATTCTAATTGCAGCACAGCTTAGATACAAGTTCATTAGTTGAATTATTCATAGAAATCTTCCATTCTCTTTGCTACATGTTGAGCTCCAAAATATTCAAAATTTGATTTTATGCCATTTAAGTGAAAATATTCAAAATATCTTTAGATAGCACCTTTGGTAACCCAAAATGCTTGCTTTAACCTAAGTTAAATAACTCAATTCTGTATATTTCTAAATAAAAAACTTTGTATTTCACTCTGGGGTCTTAAAGAATGAGATTATTCCTGAAGGTTCCTTCACTGTGGGAAATTCCTGTGCTGAGTGATAAAAGAATTGCTTCATTATGGCAAGTGAATCACAGTTTGACACATGTTCCTGGGTTCTTTGATTTTCTGCAGTAAGACAGAGTCTGTGTCTTTTTCTGTAGAGTATGGGACTAAGTGGCCCAGAACCAGCAAAATGTTAACTGCCTCCGTATCTTCTGAGGGCAGTTCATAAACAAACCATGCAATTTTCTTCAGCTTTTCCTGTGTTGCTCTTAAGTAAGAAAACATATATCAAATAACCTGGAGCAAGACCACCACACAGGAGAGCCTGTGAGTGGTGCTCCAGTCCACCTCAGCTGAAATCTCAGCCACTCAATCTAGTAAGGCATTTAGTTCACAATGGCCAATGTGCTTATTTCACTGTGGTATCTTGAGGAATCTCAAGTAATAACTTCCCAGGAAACACCTCTTCCATTTTAGGCTCAGGCACAGAAGGGGGGAAAATGTCATTAAAAGAAACTGCATTTACTCTGAGGGTGAAAGCATTTATATTTTGGTGGTACCCATCAACTCCCTAACTGTACTGAAGACTGGCTCAACTAGAGAAAAATCATATCTGGTACTGGAAACTTGGTACTAGCAAAGTCATAGTTATTGGAGGAGAATCTATACCTCTAATATATTAAACCAACATACTTGCTAAAAACAATGTATAAACATTTGTTCTTATACACACAAATAATTTTAGTTTTCCCTCATCAGAGTAGCTTCTATTTGCAACAAATAGAGACCACTACAGAAAACTATAACCAAGCAAAATGCAGATGTGGTATCCACTCCCAAATGGATACATTTACAAAACATTTCCAAACCTAAGGTTCAAGGAACACTGCAGAAGCGGGGACAGAAAGACCCACAGGACCATGGAGCCTTCAGTAAAGTTGTGTCTCCTAGCAACATCAGAAGCTATACCAATAAAATATCACCAACGTCACTGATCAAATGTAAGCTGAACAAGGATGAAAACAACAGACATACCAAACTGGATGGGAAAAATTCCACATTGTCTCAACCATACACAAAGAAAACTACAGGCAACTTAAGAAAGCTGGGAGCAGGAGAGATGCTCTTTTCTAGGAAAGAGCCCAGTGACTGGTCATCCAGTGCCAAATGTCCAACCTTGAAAACATACGTACAAGTAATATTATATAGAATATATATGTATAATTTTTGAATATATGAATATATATATGATAGTTTTTCTTTGTCAGTTTGACTACATCTGGAATTAACTAAAACTCAAAAATGGAGGGGCACTCCTGTGAGGTAACTGCTCAATTAGAACTGGGAAGATCCACTTATAACTTATATATTTGTGGTAGGAAAATACACCTTTAATATAGATCCTATGAGCCTGGACAACCCACCTCTAATCTCCATCATACTTTCTGCTGGAAGCATTACAAGGACATGAGTGTCAGAAGCTCTGTGTTCTTTGCTCGTTTGCTGTTGCCTCACTAGCAAACACTTTTTTCACTGACATTAAAGCTCATTTCTTGGGGATTCTGGTATGAACTGAAGATCAGTTCAGGCATTCAGCCTTTTGGGCTGAATATCTACTGCAACCATTGTTAGGTTAGCTGGACCACAAACTGCAAATAATTTTAATAAATCACACACACACACACACACACACACACACACACGTGTATATATATATATGTGTGTGTGTGTGTGTGTGTCTGTGTGTGTGTCTGTGTGTGTGTGTCTGTGTACATATGCAATAAAATATATTGAAAAAAAGGGGCAATAAATTTAAGGGAGAGAGGGGGGAAAGTTGTTGTCTTAGTTTACTGCTGTGAGCAGACACCATGACCAAGGCAAATCTTTAAAGGACAACATTTAATTGGGCTGGCTTACAGATTGAGAGGTTCAGTCTGTCCTCATCAAGGTGGGAGCAGGGCAGCATGTAGGCAGGCATGATGCAGGCAGAGCTGAGAGTTCTACATCTTCATCTGAAGGCGGCTCCTGGAAGACCAGCTCCCAGGCAGCTAGGATGCCTGCCCATACAGTGACAAATTTAGTCCAACAGGGCCACACCTACTTTAACAGGTCCACACCTATTCCAACAGGGTCACACCTTCTAATAGTGCCACTCCCTGAGCCAAGCATATAGGTATTATGGTGGTTTGAATAGGAATGGCCCCATAGACTCATGAGTTAAATGCTGAACCGTGGGAAGTGGCACTACTAGGATGTGTTGCCTTGTTGAAGTGGATGTGACTTTGTTGAAGGAAGTGTATCACTGTCAAGGTTGGCTTTGAGGTCTCCTCTGCTCAGTTGAACTTAGTGTGGCAGTCACTTTCTGCTGGCCACAGATCAACATGTAAAACTCTCAGCTTCATCTCTAGTACTGTTTCTGCATGCTGTCATGTTTGCCTGCTATGACAATAAAGGACTGAAACCTCTAAAATTGTAACTCAGCCACAAATAAATGGTCTGTTTTGTCAGTGTTGCTGTGGTCATGGTACCTGTTCACATAAAAATTCTCAATTAGGGTAGGTATATGGAAGTCTTTGGAGAAAGAAAAGGAAAGAAAGAAATGTAATTATATTATAATCTAAAAATGTAAGCATAAAACAGGGGAAAAAAGGTTCTGTACTTGGTGACCACTTTAGCGAAGTGTGAGTAGAAAAGTCAAAAATACCTCTGGGAAAAAAATCACTAAGCAGTTGTAGGTTTGAACTTCTTCACCTCTGGAAATCCATAGAAATTAATTTACTGGAAAACTGATCTAACTTTAATTGTCTTCTAGGTTTTACATACATTTACCTAAATGCAGTCACTTTGATTAACTGAACCATTAATGAGGAAGACTCAGCTTAAATATGTTCACCAAGGTACCAGCTTCGGAAGAGGAAGTGAGACTAAGGCCCAGTTTTCCTGTTTCCATTGAACTGAAATAGTCTGTGTATGGAGAGCTTTTGGAAGCCGTCAGTGGGAAAGAAAATAAGCTATATACATTTTGAAACTTGATTTTTATGGGGAGAAAAATTTAAGGTCCAATTTAGAGTACAGTTAAGAAGGCAGTTTGCAAATGATTTGGGTTATCTGAGTATGCAATTTGATATCCAAATGGGAGACCATTTGGCACTGTCTATGTAGCAAAGAAATGAGGCTGTGCTGGGAAGAAAGCTCTCTGAGAGCCACTTCCTGCAGCAACTAAGGGTGAGATGGTCAGAGTTGCTAGGTACATGCAGAGCATGCACCAAACAAATCTGCTGTTCTTAAAGACCCCAGTCTCCCTCCAAGCAAGATGTGGTGTAATGTTACATACAAAATCCAGTTTACGGCACATGAAAGTGTTGCACTTTTGCATGTTCCTTTACTATATGACACTGTCCTCTGAGAAAGCAAGAATTGAACTCATTCCTCAAAACTCACACATGCTGCCTTTATCTGCCCACCTTCCTCCTGTCACTCCAATTAAACTAATTAGAGAAATGCAAATTAAAAATGAGGGGAATCTAGGAAAAGGAAAAAAGAAGGGCACGAAGGAAAACCAGCTATTTATCTGAGTAAGGAAAATAATGCTTTACTGCCCTGACTTTAGCAATTTAGCTTTAATTAAAATTCCCATTCAATTAAAAGTGCTCACATTCTGGGACAAAAGCACATACCTTACAAGGTTTTTAGGTTGCTCTCATTTTGTTTTAAGCAATGTTTCAAATGTGTGCTCTTCCATTTTGAGCCATAATCTCCAAAATAATGTAAATGATTTATAGGAAAAAGCTAAGCCAACAAGCAAGGTATGAGACAAAGACATTTGCCTAAGATTTCCTTTTATTGTGGACCTAAAAACCCTGTTGTTTTCTGTGGCTACAACTGGGTATTGGAACCATGCAAAGTTTAATTGAAGCTTAAAATTAGACTTCTGCTATGTTCCCCCAAGCCCCAGGCACCCGAGGAAAAGGACCAACACTTCCTGTGTTCCCTCTGCAGCATCCGGCTATTCCTGTGGCCTGGTGTGTTAGTGCAGGAGGAGGCCCCTCCCAGGATGTTCACAGAGTCATCCCTCCACACAAGTGACTGGTGATGCACAATTGTTACCTTCTCCGAACCTTCCTCCTGTCTGTTGCAAAGGTCCTCCCCTGCCGTCCTCCTCACAATGGGGAGCCCTTCCCCTCAGCAATCTTTCAGTCATTGAAACCTTGCATTTTAGAAATTATGTAGGGTACAGGTCACCCCCCCTCCAGCTCCTGTACTTTAGCTCTGTGACATTTTCTATTAAGTATCTCTAAGGGGAGACAACCATCATGTCTATCTTAAAGCTCAGAAGCTGGAAGTCCATGTGTCGTATTTTCCCAAGCCTTCTTCAGAAGGGGCAGCAGTCTGAGATCTGATGGCTATCCAAGTGCTTACTTATTAGGTGGCCAGGAACCAGTGTCTTCCTACGAAAAACACAACCCTGGGCTCTTAGCTTGAGATATAGCATGGTGTGGTGCATGGTGCGTGGTTTGTGTCTATGTGGTGCGTGCCTATGTGTGTGTGTGTGTGTGTGTGTGTGTGTGTGTGTGTGTGTGTGCGTGTGTGTGTGTGCACGTGTGCGCCCGCATGTGTATGTGAATAAGAAAGGTAGTGCTCAGTGAAAAGGAGAGACAGAGCTCCAAGCTCTTGTCCATTCCTATTAGCAGTGGTCATGGAAAACCAGCATTGTCTGCTTTCTCACCTCAGTGATGGTAGCTAGAATTGTTAGTCAAAGAACTAGTTTGGAACCCTTGACTAAGTCTTGCAGGGATGTGTCCAGATGATATGATTTTAGACAGTCAACTTTATGAGTCAACTTTCATTCTTCCGTTTGAAGTTTTAGTTATGTTTCTGTGTTTCAATAACAAAAGGGAAAGTTCATTTCACACCTCGTTGCATTTCAACGTGGACCTTATTTCATACCCCCCCCCCAAAAAAAAAGAAAGAAAGAAAGAAAGAAAAGAAAAGATAATAAATACAGAAGTTGGAGAACAGTCGTTGGATATTGACTTTCAGATTATTTTTATATTAATTCTGGTCCACAACTGTCTGGTTCATTTTTTTATAAAATTCTTTGAGACTTTTAGTTTAGCTCCTAATCATAGAATATGGCCTCTACTCTTCCTTATCCTCCGTGCTTCCCCTTCCTCCCACCTTCCTTCCCACGCTCTGCTCCTCTCCTTCTGTCTTCCTCTCTCCTAGTCCACCTCCTCACCTACTCCTCCCGTTTGCTGTCCTTTGTGGACACGTCTTCTCTCCCATTATCTTTTAACTGGATATTTTCCTTAGGCAGCAGCAGAAATCTCGTCTAAGATATAACTGGTGATAGCTAGGTGGGGAAACGGCTTGCTAGAAGACTCGAGACTAGAGCAAATGAGAACAAAGAACACACAAGCCTCCAACAGACCCTGATGGAGGTGCTGGGGGGGGGCACTGTGCCTTTAATTAACCATTAGCATTGCTTGTAAGAAGGACAGGCAGAACTTTCTCCCAAGAATAGAAAATTATGAAAAGCAAACGCAACCATCATGTGTTAATGGACATGTATTCCATGAGTTTTATAGAGCGACCTTTGACATATAGCAGATGGTGTTTGCCAAGGCTAAGTTCAGCAACGATCTGATGAGCCTCTACTCTCTTTCTGCTTACCTGTTAGGCAGAAGAAATCTTAAAAAGCTTGGGGGAAGGAAATGACAGCAAATAATTTCTGTATCTTATTTTGAACACAAGCAAACACTTAGATCCACACACAGCTTATATTAAATGTTCGCCAAGGGCCATATCCCACTGAGAGAGGAAGCAAGCACCGTCCATAAAATTAACTCTGTTCCAGAAAAAATAATTCATGGCAGTCTGTTTTCAGTGCTGTCTTTAATCAGCACCGCCACACCAGGAGACTCAGCAGTTCCTTGTGTGCAGGGAGGCCATCCGGAGGCAAGGAAAGGCTGGGTCAGGCCTGCAGCCAACTACTTACTAATGTGTAACTCTGCCCTGAGAAATAGTGGGGAAGATAAAACGACTGCAGCTTTAAATTTTAGCCCAAAGAATATAATGTTAATTTAATAATGTGGAGATTTTCCAAGATCTGTGTTTTCTGTGGCAGATATTATACCAGAGTTCTTAATACATTTTAGGTACTTTGTTGATTTTGAAATGTTATAGAATTCAAATGGTCAAGAGTTCATAAAAAGTAAAGCATAATGTTGCTTATCAGAGACTGGAAACCACAGAGCCCCCAATAACACTCTGATCTGGCATTTCATATGTGCCCTGGGCTATCAAGTA
>NC_137960.1:42764714-43049714 GCF_963924665.1 Micromys minutus | reverse complement strand
TAATTCAGCAATAGGAAAAAGAACACTGTCACCAACCTTTTGATAACTGAAGGTAATTATCCTGATGGTGGTGGCAACGATCAGCAATCACTAATTCATCCCTCATGTGTCTGAAGGACATTGGGTGGAATAAGCAACGGAGCCTGTCCTTAAGAATATTTCAGGAAAAAAAGAGTAATTCAGCAGAGCTGTTTGCCATCCATTTTCTTGGATTAATATGATTAGAGAACCCGAATCAGTGTTGATCTCACCAATCAGATTTTACTCTTTTTGTTTGCCACATCTATCAAAATGAGCATCCTACCATAGTGCCGTTTTTATAAAACAAGGACAAGAATAAACTTTCAAATTTTAGAGTAAATATCCAAACCAGAGCTCTGCTGTTATTGCTGGAGACCCAAACCAGGGCTGTGCTGTTCTTTCTGGCAACATCTTATACTTTCAGTGTGTAGTTGAGAACCGATAGTAGCTTATATTTTTTTCTCAGTTTGAAACCCATTTTTTAAGGTTTTATAAGAGCAAAAATTATTTCTTTTTAAAACTTTATTAAAATCATTGTCATAGTTGTTCTGTGTGAGAAAGCATATAAGTGGGAAACTACTTACATAATATACTTTTGGAAATGAAAGCAAAGTATAATAAATTCTATTTACTCCTTCCATTTTCTGTCTTTGGAAAAACTTTTTTCAACATGTGTGATTCTCATCAATTCATCGTGATTTTTTCTCAAGCATTTGGTTAGTCCATGTAATAGAAAGGGAAAAATGTGTTCCACTTTATGCATATGCACATAGAGTGTTGAAATGTACTTTTACTTTAAGATTCGATACTTTAATTTGAAGGAAAAGTAAGGCAGGATACTACAGTCTCCTATTCTAAGTTAGGATTACTATTGCTGCAATGAAACCCCACGACCAAAAGCAACTGATGAGAAAAGGAAAGGGTTTATTTGGCTTCTACTTCAACATTGTAGTTATTACTGAAGGAAGTCAAGACAGGCACTCAGGTAGGACTAAAACCTGGAGGCAGGAGTTAATGCAGAGGCCATGGGGGCATACGGCTTACTGGTTTGCTACCTATGGTTTGTTCAGCTTGCTTAAAAAATGGAACTCAGTACTTTCGTCCTAGGAATAGCCTTCCCATATAAATTACTAATTAAGAAAATTCCCCACTGGCTTGCCTACAGCCTGACCTTATGGAAGCCATTTCTCAGTTGTGGTTCCCTCCTTTTAAGAGTCTAGCTTGTGTCAAGGTGACATAAAACCAGCTATCACACTCCCTTTAAGAGATGGTGGATAGTTAAATTGTTTCTATTGGTCAAATGAGAAGGTGCATGCCCCTGTGCAGGTCCTCTGGGTACAGTTAACAATGGAACACTGGGTGATTCTGACAGTGAATACTGACAGTGAAATCGAGGTTGAAGTCTACCTCGATTCAACTCATTTCAGCTTTATTTCTCTGGTTCTCTGCCAGGCATCACATAGTACTGCACGTCAGCATCATTGTGGCAGCATTGTCCATTAGGATCTCCCAGCTGAGTGGACAGAGATAGTTTGAACAATCTATAATAGAGGGTACTGTGGGACCCATTATTCTATTCAGAGTGTTAGTGAGGACGTATAATTAATGAGCAACAATGCTAGAATTTGTACTGTGTGTTCCCTCCCTACATTGTCAGTTCTTCTGGAGGCAGGGGAGTGTTCCATGAGGCATTTCAAGTAGGGGGCCATATGATAGAGACAGAGTGAGAGGCTTTTAGGTGAGGAAATAGAACACGTGGCAGAATGTTGAATGCATGAAGAACTGATCTTGTGCTTCTTAGCTGGTACTCTGGCTTATGCAACTAACTATCAGGGCAGCTACAGCGCTTACTGGGAAAGGGAAATAGAGGAACACAGGCAGAGTAGGAAGGACAAGGTCTTAGTTGTAGATCCACTATTGCTTATGGGTCCAGCTGATATTTGGAGTTCATGATAGAGAACCCAAATGGACTTTTAATGTGTGCTACATTTCCTGTGGAAACCATGGAAATACCATTGTTTGAGGTCAGAATTTTAATAAGCAGTGAGAAAGCAGATGGAAGGTAACAAATTTCATGAGCGAACACGTTAGAGAGTGGTTGAGAAGCAAGGGTGGGTCACCAAGGCACTGGTGAAACAGATTTAGGCCTTTTCTTACAGTTTTTTTTTAAACCACCTCAGCCATTCAATGAAGTAGATGTTAGCATCCATATTTTATGGCTATAAACTGACCAAAGTCATACACATGTGATATGCCAAAGCTTGCATTTGAACACAGGCAGTCTGCCTCTTGAGTCCAGTTTGGATTACATCTTGATATCTTCTAAAAAAGGGCTCTTTTGTGAGAGTTGTTCTTTGAAGAAGATTTTTTTGAAGATTTTGAGACAATATTAGACCAGGGGGGCTCTGACCTCTTTCATGGAACTGTTTCACTGATGACTCCATAGCAGAATGACTATTAGGATGCGAGTTAAAAAGCAGAGGCAGAGAGGAAACCTTCGAAGGATATATTTTGTATTACACCTTCCTCTTCTGTGCTCACTGACTGCCACAGGGTAAGGAGCCTTATCTGCCGTATACTGCTGCTGCCATGACAGTCTGATCTGACAGACCCAATGTGGAACCAGCCAACCATGGACTGAAGCCCCTAAATGCTTTGGCCTAAATAAAATAATAAAATTTCCTTTTAGTTGCTTTGCTTAGTTAATTTGTGTGTGAGTGTGCCAAAAATATTGTTAAAGTAAAAGCTACATGAACCTGGCATACTCACATATCACATTGGTACAGCCTTGTTTGATTTGTAAATCTACAAGTCAGCTATGAAATGAAATTATTTCTTTAGCCTACAGTTGGGTGCTGAGTGTTGTTGTCCCCCCTGAAACTCATAAAATTAAAACTTGGTTCTCTAGGCTGGAGAGATGGCTCTGTAGTTAAGAGCACTGGCTGCTCTTCCAGAGGACCCTGGCTTGATTCTCAGCTCACATATGGATTTTCACAGACCTGTAATTTCAGTTCTGGCAGATCCACATTCTATGTGCCTCTGTAGGCACCATCCATGCATGAAAGACAGACACACATGCAGAAAAGATACCCACACCATAAAAACAAAGCCAAACAAAACAATACAAACCAAACCATCGAAACCCAGTCCTCAGTGTAGTGGGTATAGAAAGTAAGATCATGAGTATAGATCATGAAGGTGGGACTCTTATGAATTAAATTAATATCTCCATAAAATGCCATAAGTGACTTATTTGCCTCTTCTTTACCACAAGAATGTGACAAAAGGTGCAATCTATGCAACAGAAAGAGAGAGTCCAAATCTGCTGCTGTCCTGATCCTGCATGTCAACCTCCCAAACTGTGAGCAATACTTTTCTATTGTTTCTAAGTGATCTAATAGTGAAAGTTTGTTATAGCAGCATGGGTCAACTAAACCAAGCTTATCCTATCTTTTACTATTAGTTTTTCCTGCTTTAGTTAACCCTTTTTTGGCCTGATTTCTCATGTATATATCCACAGGTGTTAGAATGCACCTGTGCTGGAAAATGCTTTGCTGAGTTAAAAATTTGTAAAAATATTTAGATTTTTATTATGGGTATATAGCATAATTATGACTATGTGTGGTATGTCTGTATCACAAAGCATGTGGAAGTCAGAGGACAGCTTTGTGAAGTCTGTTTTCTTCTCATACCATGTGGGTTCAGAGATTGAACTCAGGTGGTCAGGATTAATAGCAAGTATTCTAATTCTCTGACTCATTTTTTTTTTTACCCTCAGTCCTCTTTTAATATGAATTTAAGTAGGCACCAAATAGTTGTTAGCTTTTAACATGGGGTCTTTATATTGCTTATACTGGTCTCAAACTCTCTCAAGCTCAATGATACTCCTGCTTTAGCATCCCAATGGCTGGGATTACATTACCATACCTGACTTGTAGAATCATTCTTAGCAACTTCAATGAAATATTTATATATAACATAAGAACTAACAAAGGAAGGTTTATACTCTTAAAAAGTTCACTGAAAGTTTGTTGTGAATATAGTTGAAAAACTTTCTGACCTCAAAACCAAGAATCTGTTTCTGGCCAGATGTGATATTGCACTCCTGTAACCCCAGAACACAAACAGCAGGGACAGGAAGGCTGGCCAGGGGTACATAGCAAGTCTCAAAGAAACTAGAGCTATGGAGTTAGACCCTGTCTCAAAAATTCTATGGTAAGGGCTGTTGAGATGGCTCTGTGATGTAAAGGTACCTGCTGCCAAGCCTGAGTACCTGGTTAAACCTTCTGAGTTCACATGGTACTTTGGCCTCCACAGGTTTGACCCTGTGTACACTCAACAAACACATAGATAGATAGATAGATAGATAGATGATAGGTAGATAGATAGATAGATAGATAGATAGATAGATAGATAGATAGACAGACAGATGATAAAGGATAGATGATAGACAATAGATAGGTAAAATGCAGTAAAAATTTAAAAACTAAAATTAAAGACTTTTTTTCAATCTTGACATTTTTTATCTTGCCACATCTCCCTGTTTTGACCCTTTCCTCAGCAAAGCATGTTGAATGTTGTTCTTCTCAGATAGTTGTTTCTTCTTCTACTTTTTGAGTTAAACATAAATCTTTCAATCATTTCTTTTGTGTCATAATTCTAGTGCTGGCCATAGTTATTTAACATTTTGTATTTGTCTCTGGATTTCTCCCAAATATTGTTATAAAATCTCCTCCTTTAGCATTTCTGTGGTCTATCCTTCTTTGCCTTTGTCTTAAAAGTGTCCACATCCTATTTTCTCAAACTTCCAGTTTCCGCACATTTAATCACTCCCTGTGAAACATGACCATTGTAACTCCCATTGCCTCTGACCTGACCTCCTGGATCCCAGATGTTTCCTGTGGGACAGACCCCAGGCGCTCACTTGAGAGTTACAGGAAGAATTGCTCTCTGTCTAGAGCTTGAAATGCTTAGTGTAAAAATGTTCCACATTATCTTTTGATTATTGGGGTGATGGTTCTCATTCTTTTAGGTTCCCTTCTTCTTTGGAAATAAACTTTGTCCTCATTTACTCTCCTTACACTCTTCTTACCAGAGCACATGTAACGAACACATATGTAAGGGAAGCAGAGCACATGTAAAGAACACGTATGTAAGGGAAGCAGAGCACATGTAAAGAACAGGTATGTAAGGGAAGCAGAGCACATGTAAAGAACAGGTATGTAAGGGAAGCAGAACACATGTAAAGAACAGGTATGTAAGGGAAGCAGAGCACATGTAAAGAACACGTATGTAAGGGAAGCTTGGACCTGTGCCATGGTATCTCCAGTGAGAAACGTGGTGTGGAAGGACACAGAAATATGTCGACTTTCCATTGTCTCCTGTTTTGGAGGAAGTGTGTCACAACTTTCCACAATAAGAGAATATAATGTCATGTCCACACTAGAACTAGATGGGTTGATATTCTGTAAACCCATAACAACTTTGAAGAAAGCGGTGAGGAAGAACTGCTAAGAAGTGACTGTCAGAAATGGAGAAGTGATTTGTCATGCTTTCCTGCTCAGTGGAGAGAAATGACATCATATGCAGCGAAAAGCCCAGTCAGCAGGAAGCCAACCTGTTATTCAACACTCACTCACTCAGAAAATAGGCCTGAGAGCCAAATCTGCATCAGGGCACCTTGTTGAAGGCTAAGGGATGAGTTTTCAAGAAAGACAAATGCAAGGCACTGTGAGATCACAGAAGAGATAGGCATTCAGCTTAATCTGCAGTTGGGTTGGGTTGAGTGGTGGGAGGGAAAGATACTCAGCCAGCCTTTGGGAATGAACTGGGGGTAGTGCATAGTCAAAAAAAAAAAAAAAAAAAAAAAAAAAAGACACACAACCCAATTCCAGGGGTTTATATGTAGCTCATTCTTAAAGGACAAGTAGTAGTTATGCAGCTAAAGGGTCCTGGCCGAGCTGAAAGAGTGGTTAAGAAACAGTGGGATGGGAGGGAGTCTGAATAGTAGATGAAAGCAAGAAATTAAATACAGTATGAGAAACCACGGCATTTAAGGGTTCTAAAATGTAAACGGTGAGATTGACTAGGGAAGAAGAGGTAAGAGTGAGGGGCAAGCATGACAGTGTAGAGATGGGCAAGATATTTTACTCATGCCAAGGAGATTGATTTTGTGAAGACAGGGAGACATTAAAGAGATGCACACTTCTGATAAAACATTAGTGAGATGATCGGCTGCGTTCTATAAGAAAACAGGCTGAGCAAGCCATGTGGAGCAAGCCAGTATGCACCATCCTTCCATGGCCACTGTATCATCTCCTACTTCCAGTTCCTACCCGGTCTGATTTTCTGCCTTGGCTTTCTTCAGTGGTGGACTATGATGTGGAAGCTTAAATCAAATAACCCCTTTTCCTTGGTCTTGGCATTTCATTGTAAAAATAGTAACCCCAAGACTGGGGACATTAGCACATACATGGCATTTGAACCACGGACACAGATAGACCAATTAGAAAGAGAGCACAACACAGATGGAGAATAATGATTTAAAGAGGGTGTCTGGTTAAAATAAAGATGAAGACATCTGAGAAAACCAGTAAAACAGGGAGACCGAGGAACCATGCCAATATAACTGAGAGTCATAGGGACAAGGCCCATATAACAGTAGGAAACATAGGAACCTGGTCAGTAGAACTGTAAGAAACAGGACATGGTTACCAGTACAAAGATCAAATTAGCTATCAGGGTCTACTAAGAAACGTTCTCTGTACTCAGCAACTTAGGAGAAAAGGATGACTAGCTTTAGATGCCTAATAGAGGAAAGGTCACAGTTCACCAGATTCGCTGTCAAATGGGTAGATAGGCTATACTTCTGAGGGGAACAAGAAATGTAAATGACAAGCCAGAAGAGAGACTGAGATGAAAGGGAATTGAAACCTACTTGGTGTGTGTGTGTGTGTGTGTGTGTGTACATACATATATGTATATATATACACACATGTATGTATTTCTAAATTTAATATGTATAAGTTTTGTATTATTAATGATTACTTGGAAGATGAAGCACAGAGAAAAAATAAAAATCTTTTATTTTTCAGTCTTTGCAACACAGTACCCTACCGTGTGGGGCTTCAAGAGGGCCAGATTTCCAGCTAGCAGAAGCTGGTTGATCAAGTTTTGCCAATCACAGAGACCCACTCAGCAAACATGCTGTCTTTCTAGTTTCTATATGTCTTGGGGCAAAGTTGGGCAATTATATAGATAGTTGTAAAGATACATGGCCTAAGTTCTTCACAGTTATAGAATTGATGCTGAGTCTTAGGAAATAAAGGTGGAGACTGAAGAAGGGCAGAAGTGGTTTGTGAGAAAAAGTGAAACCAACATTTGCTATGATTCAGTGAATTGAAATAGTGAACATGTCTAACATACACGTTTTTAAATTAAGCTAGCCAGTCTTGCTTCTTGTTAATGTGGGGACTGTTGACTTGTTTTCTGCTGCACTCAGTTTTCAAACTAAAGGCTCAGCCTTGTGGCTCTCTCTGGAAACTCTCCCTTTATCCTGTTTCATAGAGAAACAAATGTCATTTTCCTTCTTTCTTTTTTATTAGATATTCTGTATTTACATTTGAGATGTTATCCCTTTATCCTGCCCCGCTCCCATCCTCCCTCCCCCTCCATTTGCCTTCACAAAGGTGCACTCCCTCCTAATCACCCACTCCACCCCATTGCCTTGGCATTCCTGTGAATTGGGAAAATGTGTCCTCTCTGAAACAGAAGTCTCTTCTCACAGTGATGGCAGACACTGCTATCTTTAGCTACATGCACAACTGGACCAATAGGTCTCTCAAAGTGCACAAAAAGGTTGGTGTTTTACTCCATGCGAGCTTGGAGGGTTTGGTTGGTTGGTTGGTTGAAAATGTTGTTATCTTCCCATGAAGTTGCAACTCCTTTCAGCCCCTTAGGTCCTTTCTTTAGCAACCTTATTAAAATCCCCGAGTTCAGACCATTGGTTGGCTGCAAGCATGCTCAGCTGTATCTATATGACTCTAGCATAGTCCCTGAGGGGGCATCTCTGTCTGGAGAAACCAATTTTACATTAAACAAAGTTTACAGTTCTGGAGCGAGTCCAGTTTTAATTACAGGTAAGCAGAAAGCAAGACATCAGTTAGTAGGTGGCCCATTAACCTCCACAAAATCTAAAATAAAAGGAGGTCATTTTCTTTTTGTGAATAGCAATACTTGACATTCTTTCCCAGGTTATGCATAAGTCTTTAAGGATTTTATTCCACAGTGCTGATTTTAGGCAAGAATGGCATATTACTGAAATCTGGTAAATAAAACCTTATTCATAAGCCAAAAAGCAAGTCATTAAAAAAATAGGACCAATTTCTTCACTTAAATGCAGAAGTCACTTTAATTAAGTCTATTTTGAAAGTAGGCATTTTTGTGAATTGGACCTTGGCACATGGCAATGGTACTTTCATTAGGAGAAAAAGTACGTAATAGACTGGGGGGTCAGAGACCGGATAGGAGCTTTCTCTAAGCTCAGGGGTGGGGGTTGGAGGGTCATTTGTGATAGGCAGTTATAGATTCTGATGATCAGATGAGGTTGTCATTCAAGAAAAGCACAGAGCCCAAAGTGGGCTGAATGTGGGCAATGATAATCAAGAGAAGAGATGAGTCTCAGACCTGACAGGCCACCACAGATGACCAGTGCCTGCAGCACACAGGTTGATATGAGGACTATGCAGAAGGAGACAGTGGAGTGTTCATTGCTTTAGCTCTGCTAACGTTGAAGTCCCTTCCTTTCACGTCTCTCTCAGAAGCATCTCATCCTTACAACGCACTTGCTAGCTGGTCAGCCCAACACCTGCTGTCCTTCTGGAGGTTCCCTTTGATGGCTCTCCTCGTCATCTGTATCCTAACTGTGTCATTTGTCTTTTTGCATCCTTTTAAAATGTAGCTGCTTTGTCAAGTTTCTCGTTTTCTCTGTAAGTTGCTCCTAAAAAATCAAATACCATCAAATAGAAAGAAGAAAAAGCAATATTCCCATAGACTTTCACAGAAGTAAAAATATTATTTTGTATTCATAAAATATATTGAAATGTAAGCAAGTATGGGGATTTTGTATAAGAAAAAAATCAGTGCACTTACCCCATCAAAGTCACAACCCACACCCATTTTCTCAGGAACAGGGACATCCAGGGCTTCCGCCTCTTATGCTTGGCTGCAAATGTGCTTTCACCCAGCTGTTGACTTGGATGTACCAACTAGTGTCCGTCTTTCCTAACGTTCTATAGGCTATGCCCACACTGTAGGATTCACAATTCTCCTGGGCCTTCACTGGCCAATAATGCTCTCTATTTTCAATAGGAGTGTCTCCTAAAAAGATCAGAAGGAAAAAAAAGACTCTGAACTGAGGCCGAAAGTTATCTAGAGCATCCATTGCTGAGTGGTGAATAGAGACAGACTGCAAATGTCAGGTATACCTGAACAGTGAAATTGATTTCTAATTTCTACAATCTCCAAGTATCACTTTTAATGGGTATTTTAGTGAAATTGTATATTCCAAAAATTTTTGAGTTTCTTTAAGTTCTTTTAAATTTGGCTTCTCTCTCTCAGCCTTTATCTTTGATATCGGTATCATTTTTTTTCTGCCTATAGTTTACCTTATTCACCCACTCATTTAAAGTATAAAGCTGTCAGAGAGAAACATCCTATGTTACTTATTCACTTAGATATAGACTTTTGGCAATACGTTATTGTGAGGCATTCCTACTGAATTTTTCTGAATCTAAAGAATAAGAAATATTCTGCCCTTAATATTAATAAAGGACTTTCTTGTTTTCTCCTTTATCTATTTTCATAGCCTCCTAAGAGAAATTTTGTACACCTTATTTTCTTAGAGGAGACTGATATCCTAGATGGTCCAGCAACTCCAAGGGTATAGACCAATAATATATTTTATAATTTGAGATGATCATAATGGGGTTTTAAAAAATGGTGACTGAGAAAGAATAAAAAACATTTTACAATCAGTACTACTGTTGTTGGCCACTGCCCATGTCTCCGGGTCTAGTGCCTATTGATTTAGGAGCATTGTGGACTCCAGCCTTCAACTGCTTCTTGTTTATTACAAAAGGTTCCTTTTAAAGAGTCCAGAGAAGGTAACAGACTCCTTATAGAATTTTGGAAAGATGATGATGAAAGATTTTGTAACTTTAACTTTCCAAATTTGATTAGTTATAAAGCTGGCAATTGTGTACAAATATATAGAAACACACATGTACATATTCTGACAGAGATAATTAATTCATTTTAATAAAGAGAACCATTAGGGCTGAGATTAGTTATTTGAAGTATATTAGGTAGAGATTTGTAATAATTACCTCACACCTAAAATCATTATTTTTAAAAAATAAAATTTATTATCATGGTGAACTAGCCCGAATAAATATTGATCAAATGGTACATTTTATTAGTTTGAAAGCAACTAATATAAAAGGTATAATTTTAATATTAATAATGTGAGATAAAACTTATTTTAACTTTTAAACATCCTATAGTCTTCAAAAGTTCAGTCCCTTTAAAATACCCAAATCTCTAAAAATCCCAGGTATCTTAATTGTGGGCTCCTACAAGATGTAAGACTAAGTTCTATACTCCTTTTTCCATAAGGAAAAAAAATAAAAATACAGCCATAAGATAAAATCAAAAGAACCCCAACAGTGTAAATTACATCCCCCAGACCCATATCTGAAATTCACTAACAATCTCCTGTCTTTAATAGAACTTTGACAACTAAATTTCTCCAGGTCCTTAATTCCCAACACACACAGCTCATTTCACAGTCTCAGACCAACTTCATTCTGTACACAGTAGTCATGCTCTGGTCCTTGTATTTCCAATATGCTGGAGAATCCGTAGACTTCTCCTTCACCAACGGCCTCTTAGTCTTTCTTCAAAGACTCTATTCCTGCTACATGATGCCAATCCTCAGGCTCTCGCCATAATTTTTCAATTCTTGGGTTCCCACTAAAACTGAGTCTGCACAGTCACATTGGCTGCTCTCATAGTGCCAAGTTTCAGCTAGATATTTTCCACTACCTCTTCATGCTTTCAGAACCAGTATCACCTGGGAGACCCTTACAGTGTTGGCTGCCAGCATAGGATGTGGCCTTGGCCCTCTCTGGACCACAACTTCTGTATGCTGACCATGAGAAAATACTCCTGGAAGATTTTTCTTCAGTGATGTTTGTCTTTTTGTAATCATAGTTAATGCCTTAGCCACACATATAAAGCATCTGTTATTCCAATAAAACAAAGGGTTCACTTTCATGGTACTAGTCTATTGTTACAGATGATACTTCAGCACCACCTAATCAGAAACCACCATTTTTTATAGAAAATGTCACATAAATGGCCCTGATAAAATCTTTGAAGGACTACCAAACATTCTTTTGAACTATCCCAAGCCTTGCCTTTATCATCTGTATTTCCCTCAATATTATTAAATTTGAAGCTCTCACATACAAGAGTCACATTAAGCTGCAAGAACTCAAAGTTTTCTTTTCTTTGTTCTTTTTTTTTGCCTCAACGTTCTAAGCTCCTTTAACAGAAACACACACACACACACACACACACACACACACACACACACACACACACACACACCGGCCTAAGCAATATTATCAGGATTGTCACAGTAACATCTACTCTTGGTACAGAGTCATGTCTTACAGAGCAAAAGCAACTTGAAGAGAACAGTTTTGATTTCATCTTACAGGGAGCTTATAGTTTGCCATAAGGGAAGTCAAGGCAGGAACCTGGAGGGAGGCAAGGACTGAAACAGAGGCTGATACTGTTTACTAGCTTGCTTCCCATGACTTATCCAGCTTGCTTTCTTGTATACATGTGGCTTACCACTTAAGGGGTAGCACTTTAAACAGTGAATTAGGCTCAAAATGCCCACATACTTGACTCTAGGCCAATCTGATAGAGATGTTTTTCGTTTCAGTTGAGGTTCTCTCTTCCTAGATGGCTCTGATTTATGTCAAGTCGACAAAAGACTAGTACAGTATATAATCAGCTTTGTTCAAAATATTTAAAACATTTTGTTATGGTGGACTAGTTTAGAGTAAATATTGTTCAAATGATACATAATTTTGAATGCAACCATTATAAAAAAAATAGCAAAAAAAAAAAAAAAAAAAAAAAAGCCCAGGATGTATTCTCTGACACTCAAAGATTTTTCAATAGAGAAGAGGTTGCTTCTGCTTAATTAAATATGAAACAGATTCTGAAGGGATTATTCTCAAGTCCTATCATCTTCCATCTCTTTCAGCCTCAGTGGAGTTGGTTCGGCAACACCTGATTTCGCCTTAGGCCAGAAGTAACTAACCATGGCAGCTGAGAACTCCTTGGTCAGCATTGAAGCTCACATGAGATGTGTTGAGCAGCAGAGGGAGTTCAATCAATTTCATCTCCAGGTGTACAATCTCTTTAACTCAAATTCTAGTGCCATTTAGAAGACTGTTTCAGTTTAGGCAAAACGGTGGGCCTCATATCTAGGCATCTCCTCCAGGGAAAGCTCTTTATCATGGCTGGCACTTTTGCTCAGCACCCAAATGCCTACCTAACAATATGATAACACTTTTTAGCTCCTGAACTTACAGACGTCAAGGTAAAAGCCAAAGGATGCATGAGTTCCCCATATAGCCTTCAAAATTGAGAGACTCTCTCTAAATAAGAAATCAGGTAATAAAAATGTCAAGAAAAATTAATGACTGTTCATTTCCGGAGTGTGCAATTACATTCTTTGAGGAATTCCACTTGGGCACAAGATTCCAGGTTTTCATTGATATTCTTTTAATTTAACCTCAGAAAGAAAAACCTATCATATACTTCTAGTATAAGGAACCTATAAACATAAGAATCATCGTTGTTCAACTTGAACACAGAAACTTTGCTTTATGCCATCAGACTAAATTAAATTAGCTAACAACACTCCTGTATTTATGAGAAAGAAGGAAACACAATTGTATACGGTATTGTGTTTAGAATCAGGAAAATTTATAGCTTGCTGGTGGAAACATAAAAATTCCACTTCACTATGAAAAGTTGATTATTTCCAGGAAAAACATCCTGAGTAAGCCATTCAATGTACATTCTGGAAAAGTTTTCCATTAGAATAAAACAACATTATTCATAATAGAAAAAATGTTATCTAGAGAATGTGAGAAAAATGATGCATTTTGTAGAACATGTCTCTGTTGTCATGTATAAATAATTATTAGTCAGCCATAAATAGAATAAACTCCCCATACATTGAAAAGGGGTTGAAAAGAAAATCAGAAAACTAGAAATCAAAAGCAGACATGATTTGGTTTATATAAAGGGCAGGAAGAGGTCAGACTCATCCATTTGATAGAGTCAGAATGGCGCATGGGAAGGTATTACTGATTGCCAAGTCAGTGAACAAATTGTCTTGAGTTGGTGAAAATATTCTACAAGTTGGGTAGGCTACTACAGAGTAACATTATCATAGCGTTTTATCAAAATGAATAAGAAAGATTTTTCTTTTACTATATACAAATTATATAATAGTATAAGCATAAAAATTTTAAAGCTTCCTTAGTTATAGCAGGGGAATAAGCTTTAAAAGGGAAGTTTATGTAAATACTGAAGACAAACTGAAGAAATAAGAGGCAAAGCACTCACATTTAATGCACATTTAATTGTAGAGTTTAGTTTTTTCGTTGACAGGGAAAGAGTTGCTGAATTCGTTCTAAGAACATAGGGATGGGCAGAAATCAGACTATGGATAGTGATGTATCCATTTAGATCCCTGCATTAGTTAAAGAGGATATGCCTGTAGCTCTATTCAACCACTTTAAAGGCAACATGATTTCAATATATGGGGAGAGAGGGTCTTTAACAAGACTATGTCCATAGAAGGTGCTCATGAGAAGGACAGCTGTCCAGGACAAGTTATACTATTCCCAGTAGGCTAGGATTCATTTCAGAAGGCATGTGAGGCCTTGGTTGATGAGACTCTCCCTGTACACTCTTACCACAGGTATGTTATTTTGATGAGAACTATTTGGTTTTTTACTGTGTGTCCTGCTATATAATGAGTTATAGGGCTTTAACTCATGTCATCAGTTCTGCATGAATGCCCTTCCCCCATTGAGTAATCTTGCTGCTGGCCCAAATGCTAACATTATACATAAAGAAGTGATAGGGTGAGACAGAGACCCTGGGTGTAAAACTTATCCTAACTTCACATGGGCAAAATGGGTGAGGCCAAGGTTAGTTGATATATTGTTCTTCCTGTGGAGTTCCTTTTGACTTCTGGGCCCACAATTTTTCCCCATTTTTTTCCCATAAGAGTTCTCATGCTCCATCCACTGTTGGCCATGGATGTATGCATCTGTCTGAGTCAGCTTTCTGGGTGGAACCTCTCAGAGGACAGCCATGCTTGATTCCTGTCTGCAAGTATAACGGAGTATCATTAATAGTGTTAAGGATTGGTGTCTACCCATGCATGGATTGGGTATCAAGTGGGGCCCCTTATTGATTGGCCATTCTCTTAGTCTCTGCTCCATCCCTGTCCCTGAATTTCTTGTTGAACTATCAACCAAAGAACGCACACATGCTGGATACCTAGGCCTCCCAGCACTTATGTAGCAGATGTATAGCTTGGTCTGCATCTGGAAGACAAGATCAAACAACTGGATCAGGGTTATTCCAAAAGCTGTTACCTGTACACGAAATATGTTCTTCTAGCTGGGGTGCCTTGTCTGGCTTCAGTGGGAAAGAATGCACCTAGTTTTGCAGACTTGATTGTCAGGGTAGGGGAATACTGGAGGGCGGGGGCAGAGCTCACCCACTCAGAGAAGAGGAGGGGGTGACTCGGAGAGAGACACTGAGCAGGATACAAAGTGAATATGTAAAAATAAATAATTAAAACTTAGTGAGGCTGAGAGCATTGCCTAAAGCACAGTTTCTGTATATGTGTACGTGTGTGTTCTGGGGTTGTTTGATTAGTCACACCCATGAATATTCTTGTCACAGCCTAAGAACATTTAGAATTGAAGTTTTAGTTTCTAGGCTTTCAAAATAATTGGGGTGAGCTAGCGAGACCTCTGCAGAATTCTGCGGAAAGGCCAGTGAGCTGCCCAGGGCATGAATCTCCACGGCAGCCAGCAGTCATGCTCAGCAACAAACCTCCGTACAGAGCAGCCTTTCTGTTGGAAAGTCTGGCATTTTCTAAGCCATCTAGAATGCAGACAGAAATGTCCACATCCACATACAGCTGGCGAGCAAGGTGCCATGATATAAGCAGAACCTGGTCCCTATGAAGAGAGTGGTTTTCCAGCAGGAAGGATTCTACTGTTATCTGTGAGCTCAGCCTTTTCCTAAGGTGAATGGCAGAAAATTTGCCCAAATGTAAGCTTTTGGACTGACCAGGCAATGTGCTAATCCAGCATGTGAAGGCTCAGCTTGACCTCAGCCGGAAGCCTTGAATGATGATCTCTAGGGTGTTAAACTCAAAGTGAGCCTCAAGCATGCTAGGCACAGCCACTCTACTGACAGGCTGTGTTTTCAGGTCAGAATACATTTTTTGAAAGTATTTGCTGTATAGTAGTACTCGATTCCTTCAAAGGTTTAGCAAAACTATTAACCAGAAGTTCTGATTTCTTACCTCAGGGATAATTTTGGTGAGATGGACTTGGAAAAAATGAAAATGAGAGGTTATAAGTGGTAAAATAGTCACAAAGAAGGACTCATAAGGTCTAGCCTGGGGATAAAAGAAGTTAATAAACAAATAACAGAAGGCATTGTGGGTAGAATAGATAGAACTAACTGCTCAGTGGGAATAACAGATTATGAAATCCCAATCACTGGGAATGATTTATGGTTTTTGGTTGTAGTGAGCGTGCTGGCAGGTAGCTTATTAGCTGGGTCAGGCCTATGTGGGACTTTCTCAAGGCCATAGAGCTTGTTAGTGAGCTAGATCTGGGCACTCTGAGCCCACTGTCAAGTGTGTGTTACATCACACCACACCGCCTCTGAAGACAAGTCACACACATATAGAACTCAATTCCAACAGCAGTGACGAGCACCTCTATGATGAGATGCAGTGCTACCCCACCCAGAGGCACAAAGAGAGACGGGACTTCAAGACTTCTGGAAAATGTGTTTTCTCAGTCCTTGTCACTTTCTATAGACAAGCTCACTGTCTCCCACTGACACTACACCTGACTTATATACACTTCCTTATGGGAAGGCTTCACACTTTCTTTTCTTTTGAAAAACAAACACCCATCAGCAAGTTTGACTTACATGAAGGCCCTAAAAGTCTGGAGGAACTCCTCAGGCTGTAGAAAACAGCAGTAAGAGGTGTGCTTTCTGTGAATATACACCTTAAAAGCATGACAGCGAGGGGCAAGACATTCATCCTGAGGAAGAATTTCGTTTTAGCCTTGAACTTGGAAAGCCGGGCAACTTTCATACTCCCATAATCCAATCGTGAGATAGGCAATAAAGCAAGGACTCAACCTTTTTAAAGGCAGAAAGAATGGGAAAAGGGAGGACGGGAGATGGCCAAGAAATCCCAAACTGAACATAACCAACCCATTAGTTCCATAGTTCACCTTCCAGGCCTACTGGAATGGTATTTTATGTCTCTTTGTGTGAGCTTTGTCTTCTAAAATAAAATGTTACACTCAATGCTGAACTGTAAGCAGATAAATGAATTGAATGCATTACTTTACAAGCTTTTCATTTTCATAATTGATTAACTTGGGAGTCATCTTCAGAGACATGACTGGCATCTGTCAGGGCCTGAGTTCTCTGTCAGGCAGTAGCCACTCCCCCTATGGCAGGTCTGCCAGCCCTTCCGTGTATTCCAGTGGAGTGTTAGTTAGCCCACAGCAAAGGGGATGTTTGGGATTGACTTGGGAGGCTCTAGGTCTTCTTGAGAAAGTACATTTCAATGATCACTCTCTAGTCACACTCCACTTTTTACCACTAGGGTGTGAAATAGAGGGACCTTCATGATGATTCTCTTTGCAGAATGGCTCAGTCTACTGCACAGAGAAATCAGTGATCCAAAGATGGCCCCCAGTTGCCTTTCTCTGACCCAGCAATGTGTTTGCATTTCTGCTCGCCCAGTACTTCTGACGTCACTCTAAAAGAAGATATTTTTGCCCTCTGAAGGCAAATCTTTTTCTCTATCTTCTTAGAACCCTCTATTCTGTCGATTTATGACTTATTCCTTCTTTTACTACCGCTCTCTTAGAGTTTTCAACCTTAGAGTTCAACATCATTTTCTATATTTCTACACATCCCCATCCCTCACAGCCTTTCAATCATCCAGCCTCACCTCAAACTTGGGACCCTCTTGCCTCAGCCTTTCAAACTCTGGGAGTACAAGCATGCACCACTGTACTCAATAAAAGGAATACTTTTATTTTTTTTCAAAGTATACTTTTCATTTTATTTGTCCCAGATGTGTTTTTCTTCTATCCTAAGAAAGAAAGATCTGTGCATGAACTCTGGTGGAAGCTGAGGGGCAGCAGCAGTCAAGGTGTGGGTACTCAGTTCTTCTGGGCTTCAGGATTCAATTCCTGACACTTTCTATGAATGGCACAGCTGACACTATGCAGCTTGACAGAAAGCATAGGAATCACATGAGCATCTAAGACACTTGCTTTGGAAATATCCTTGATGGCTGTCAGTGACCTCAACAGTGTTCTGAGTGTACATCTAATGGTCTTCTTAGGTGGGAATAGTTGGTGCATTAATTGGCTGGTCAAGGTCTGACCATTGTTTACCCATCTCTCTCTTTCTCTCTTTCTCCTTTCGTACTTTTTTCTGCCCCTTTTTTTCTTGTCATCTTGAAACTAAAAACCAAAAAGCAGGTACTGATAGTAGTGGTATACACACACACACACACACACACACACACACACACACACACACACACACACACACACACACATACACACACACACACACACACACACACACACACACACACACACACACATACGGGACCGTGGTGATGAAGGATTCTCTTCATCTGTGATTCTCATTCGAGATAAGGGGAAGCCCCAGGGACCCTAAAGAATGGCAGGAAGCTTCCTAGTCTCCCAGGAGATCAGGCCTATCTCATGCAGCTATAGCCCCTCACAGCGCCCTGCAGAGTGGCATAGGTGAAGATGTAATATAGACTCAAGCCTGATTGGTCACGCCCAAAGTCCTTCCTCCAGGTAGACTCAGGACAGAAGCACAGGGAGCAGAACCAGATTCCCCTTCTCTGCCTGAGCTCTTTTCCCTTCGACTGAATGCACACACCTAGCAGGACCCAGCAGAAAAGGTGGCAGAAGTCGTTCCCCCTTCTTGACCAGAGATCTCTGTGTGGTGCCTCTGGAACATAGTCCCCCATATATATTATATATATATATATATATATATATATATATATATATATATATATATATATATATATATATATATAATATATAATCAGTATATATACATAATCAGTATATAATCTATCTATCTATCTATCTATCTATCTATCTATCTATCTATCATCTATCTATCACCTATCTATCATTTATTGCTGCATATTGAAGCCAGGGTTTCCCACATGTCAGACAAGTACTTTACCAGAGAACTTAAGAACATATATTCTCTCCTATCATGATCTAAGTTCATTGTCCAGCTTCTGTGCTTTCCATCCCTAATTTTGCCCCATTCACTTTTCTTGAATGCAAACGGGCTGCTGGCCATATATTCCCAGCCATTTCTCTGAGGTCACTAAGAAGTGCTTGTTGCTTGAGCACACTCTTCAGGCCTCATCTCTCAGTCTATCCCAATTTATTCTCTGTGGGTAGGCTTTTTTTATTTTCTCTTAGATGCTGGCTTTTCTGAGTTTTGTTCTCAGGCTATTTTCTTCCTCACCAACTACTTTTCCAGATTCATCTTTATCTCTCACATCTCCAGTTTCCAGTCTCCTGTGGAAGGTTTGAACCTCTGTATTCGTGTGCACGATGCCATAATCCATCCTGGAAAGTCCAGAAGAAACTATTTCCTTGGAGTGGTCCACCACTTTTGGTTCTAACAATCTGTCTGCCTCCCCTTCTGACTAAGTTCCTGACCACTGACAGACAGGGTTTGATAAAGACATGGTAGTTATGGCTGAGTACTCTGAAATTGTTCACTCTCTCCACACTATCCAGTTGTAATAGGAGTGTCTCTGATGAACGTTGAGCAATGAGCTACTATGTGGGTACAGAAATTATATTTTCACTTTTATTCTGACTTGGGTGTTAGTGACAATTGCAAAATTATGGCTTTTTATCTGACTTTGGGAGATCTGTCTTTCACATTTTATGAAAATTGTAATTCTTGTGAAACAAAGGCCTACTACTCTAAAGGAAGCACACAGATTTGTTATATATATATATATATATATATATATATATATATATATATATATATATATATATATATATATATATATAATGCTTTCTTCTTTTCTTCCAATATATTTGTGTCAAAATATATACTATGATTTGGAAATATACATTCTAAAGCAAAATATCTCTTGAATTATAAATACATAAAATTTTTGATAAGTGGTAAACTATAGTAACCCAAAGAAACTTTACATGTTCTGAACTAGAGGGTACAAAGAACAAAAGACAATAAGAATTATAAAAATTAAAAAAAAATAGCCCAGTTCAATAACATAGAACCGAATCTGAAAATATGAATTTTTGATCTCTCAAGGTAATATTGAAACAGCCAGTTTTAGAAAAAACACTGACAAGAGCTCAGCCTTCTGCCTAGAATTAATTTTAACATCCAGGCAGACATGATGCTGGAGAGGCCAAGAGTTCTACATCTAGGTCCACAGGCAGCAGGAAGAAGAGAGAGTCACCTCAAAGCACACCCATAATGAGACACTTGTCCCAAAGCTACAGGAACCCCAACAAGGCCATACAGTCGAAGCCTTTCACATAGTGCCATTATCTGGTGAGCAAGCATTTAAATTTACAATTCCCTTTTCTGAGTAACTGCCAGTCATTTCCAGAGTGGTTGTACCAGATTTCAATTCCATCACCAAAGGAGGAGAGTTCCTCTTTCTCCACATCCTTGCCAGTATCTTATGTCAGCTGAGTTTCTGATTTTAGCCATTCTGACTGGTGTGAGATGGAATCTAAGGGTCATTTTGATGTGCTTTTCCCTGATGACTAAGGATGTTGAACATTTCTGTACTACTACTAGCCAACTATCCAAAAGATGCTCCAACATATAACAAGGGCACATACTCCACCACATTTAAAGTAGCATCATTCATAATAGCCCGATGCTGGAAATAAGCCAAATTGTGATGTCATAGGATACATGAAAACTCTAAGACCATTGTAATGTCACAGAATACATGGAAACACACATCACCTCTTTGAGCTAGAACTGTTTAAATGGTATTTATCATATAACTTAAAGACTCTGGTATCTAGGAAAAGGGATATTGGCTTTTTTCTTGCTTTATTTGGGGAAATATTTGACAAGGTGTCATAATTTCATTATTTCAATCTGATTTTATCTCTGCAGTGCTTAGATGGTTCAATTGCTGGCTTTATCAGATATTCTGAATATGAGTTGTTGATAAAGTGCCACATCAGATTTTCACAGGCAAAATTCTTTCCCATGTATTCTCTCTTCTGAGTACAAGTGGGGATTTCAGGTTCACAGGAGTCTATGACTTGCAAAACTGGATATTGTTCATTTAAATATTACTTGAAAAAAACATATAGGTTGATATTTGAAGTCCTACCATTTTCTTAAATAATTCTTGGTGTGAAAATCCTGGGCATAGAAGCATAATTGAAATTGATACAAAAATCTCAGTGCCTCATAATGTACTTCTCATTTAAGTATCTTTATCTATGTTAGTTTTCTCTAATTCTCAATGGCAAAGCACTAGATGATAATAAAACATCAGTAGGCGATGATGTTATTTGACAGACATCTTAAGAAGTACAAAGACATTTTACAACTCAATGAAGTTATGTTAGCATGTTTAGTTTTCTACTTGAGAATTATTTTTTCCCTCCCTGTTTTCTGTAAGACAGGGTCTTGCTACGTAGAACAGGCTAGCCTTGACTTCACAGTCCTGTGGGTTAACTATTAGAGTACTGGAATTTCAGGATATGCTACCACATGTCCTTGGAAACAAGCCATGTAATGCAATTTCTAGCCTATAGGAGAATGCTGTTGGTCTCTGAGGAAGTCTCACTGGACAAAATTCTTATATTTTGTCAACTCACATGATGAAGTCATTTAACATGGACACTGGGACAACCTACCTCATGTTGCTAACCAGTGCTTACTTCTACAATGAGATGGTATGCAATAATGGCACCCATGGAAAACATGTGCTTGCCAGGAGACAGCATCCCTGGAAACCTTCATTAGAAAATGAGTGAGTAAAATACGGAGCTATGATATTGTTCTTTCTTTCTTTTTTTTTTTTTTTTTTTTAAGATTTATTTATTTTACGTATGTGAGTACAGGGTTGCTGTCTTCAGACACACCAGAAGAGGGCATCAGATCTCATTACAGATGGTTGGGAGCCACCATGTGGTTGCTGGGATTTGAACTCATGACTTCTGGAAGAACAGTCAGTGCTCTTAACCACTGAGCCATCTCTCCAGCCTATGATATTGTTCTTAAGGAATTGACTCAATATCTTGAAACCTGGACTTTGTCTATGTGCAGTTAACATGAGTAACTTCACTCTGTAACAACACAAAGCTAACACAGAAGTGAGATGACACAATCAGAAAGGTCCGGCCTAACTTGGAGCCTGGTCTCAGCCCACAGGGTTTACAATAAGCAAACTGCCCTACACAGTGTTGGACACTTTTCTTTTCTTTCAGGAATTGAAACCAAAGAATCGGTCGTTGGAATAAAAGCTTCCTAGTCTTGGTTGTTCACTTGCATTTTGATTTTTATTGATGGTTCCTTTTTACTGATCTCCTTCCCCCATTCTTTTAGGAGTAACAAACCAAGGAGAATTTGGCATGACTTGAACTCATTTCTGCTTCTACAGGAAATTCTAATCTAGATAGCTTGTTAGCTAATGAGACAGAGCATTATTCTACCTGTCAAGATCACATTTCTGAGAACCAAATTCCAGAAATATCCTTCACTTCACCTTGTGTGTTCTGTGGTTATGAATTCCTTTGAAGTGGGGTATTCTGACAGGAGGTGGGGGTGGCTCCATGCTCACTGGCTAGGCTTCACTGAACTGGGGATTGTTGGATTTAGTCTGCTGCTATATATTGTAATGCTAAGTGTAGATCCCCAAGACCTGGTTGCCCTAGAGAGTCCACACAGAGACCCAGGTGACATATGACCTTGCCCCCAAGTTATTTCTGATTGGTGAATAAAGATGCTTCTATCTTTGAAGAATTAAGTGGGGCTTGGTGTTTCTGGCCTTGGGGTCTCAGGAGACCACCAAGGAGAAGAAGGTGGGAAGAGAAGTAAATCCACCATAGATTAGGAGTTAAGAAAGCATGGCCCTCAGAGTTAGCCAATTGGAGTTAAGAGCAGCCCAGATGAAACATTTTAAGTAATAACTTGGGGTTATTAATAGGAAATAGATTTTACTAGCAGAGAGAATAGATAGCTGCTCAGCATTAGTGCTGATAAAGGTTGTGTGTATGTTTTATTTGGGAACTGCATGGTCAAAGGCAGGGTTGCAACCCCAGATTGAGATTAAAGTTTTTGACAAGGGAGATTGGGGGAAATCAAGCTGTGAGGGATGTTTGTTTTTTATCATGGACCTGTGTCAGGATGGTCAGGTGCACTTGACATCTTAGAGATGGTCATGGTTCCTCTTTTGATAACGAGAGCAGTTTCAAAAACAAGTTTCTCAACATCAATTGGTGCATATAAAGTAAGTTGTGGTGAGCCACGAGGAGGCTCAGATACACTTTCACTCTGCTTTGAATGATAATATATGATGGGTGACTAGGGCTGCACAGGAGAAACTTGTCACTTTAAAAGCAGTTTGACACCTCGAGAGGGAAATCTTTTTTTTCATTAATTTATCTGTATGTTACATCCTGAGCACTGTGCCCCTCACAGTACCGTCCTCTTAGAGACCCTTCTCCCAGGACCCCTAGGAAAATCTTTCTGAATGAACAGTGCCACATGACAAAAAGGAGGATTTGAATCCAGATGGTCCCTGCAGCCACTCCCCCTGTTTTCTAGAATAGATCTTCAGTCTTCCAGATTCCTGCCATCTGAACTGATCACAGCGATGGCTACCAGGAGGTATTTGTCCTGAGAACCTTGTGTGACCCTCAAGGTCTGACCAGTGAGGTGAGAAAGGAGGTGCTATGTATATATTCTGTGTTAGTTCCATAAAAAGAAAACAACTTTCCCCCATCTGTTCCTTCCTCTCTATTTGCCTCTATGACACAAACCACAGGAAGACACCAGGGTCAGCCTGGTAGTGAAATTTTAAATTTTATGTGGTTGAACTTCCGATTTTGAAGATTTTTTTTCCCTTAATGACTCAGTTTTAACCAAAGCAATGTTAACAAAGTTCATGTTTGTTAGAGAGCTATGAGGTTAGCTTGATTACAAAGGTTGACTTTTAGAATTTAATCTTCAAGGACATTGAATTTATGCTCATGTTTACCTCAAGATAACATGGTACACAAATAAATCATATCATCAGCACAAGAGTTGAAATTAGAATATTCTAGTCATTAATGTTCTTATTATTTAAGATATCAGAGAAGTAACTCAGGCTCCATGGCATAAACCAGCAGGCATGGGAAGGAATGGACTTCACTTTACCAGGCCCAGGCCTCACTGCACACTGGGGGGCAGGCACTGGAGAGCTGTTAAGACTTAAGTGCAGAGGAGAAACTTCTGTTCATTATCACTTTGTGCCTTGTGTCTGTCTCTCTCCCTGAGTAGCACCCACCAGGAGGTGTTTGCTCCCTTCCCTCCTGTTCATCCTGCTTGTCTTATTCAGAGTGCTTAGGACAAACTGGCCTTAAATTTTCTGCCATTGCTTCAAGGTGAACATATCACAGAACGTCCTCTTTCTTCTTCTTTTTCTTTTAAAAAAAGAATAGAATAGAATTTATTAGGGTACAGGAAGGAAAGTTGAGACAAAGGTAGGGACAGAGAAGGAGAAGAGGAGTAGAAGCTAGCCATGAGCTCATGGAGAGAAAGGAGGGGAATGGAGAGGCAGGAAGATGGCAAGAAGAGAGAGAACACCCTCTTCTAATGGTAACTGCCTGCTCTTTCTCTAATGTTTGCTTGTCTGTAGTGCATACTTTTTATCCCAATATATCTGAGATTATGTTTGACTTTTTCTTCAATTTTCTTTCCTTTTGTCTTTAAACTACTTTTTCAGATTTTAGGCACTGCCCTTGTGTGTCTACCATCTTAGTTCCAAACTACAATCAACATATCATGACTTCCAGAGCATCTGCAATCTTTTAATTGGTACAAAAAATTCTTGGAAATACAAGATTAAATGAATTGCTATAAAACCTGCTTTTAGTACACTGCTTCCTCTCTCTGTCCATACATGAATGTACATATCACACACACACACACACACAGAGACAGACACACACACACACACACAGACACACACACAATATGTATGTATATTTCACTTTCTTGTTATCTATGTATGAAACATGTCATCCTCATTAGATCTTTTACAATGTGAGTGTAATAAAATATGATCAAAGGTGATAATTCATAACAGAGTTTTGTGCCTCATAGACATGTGTCAAATTCTAGGTCTAATATATATATACATATATATATATCTCAGTGTATGGCCATTTAAAAATCTCCATTTATTGTTTTTCAAATGATTTTAATGCCTCTCTCTTGTAAAGTGGAGTATATATGTAAGATATACACAAGAGACATGTAGTGTATGTCTTCGTGGTTGTTTCTCAGCACACACTCTCTGTTCCCATTCTTGCATTTGATCCCTCAGGCTCTGGGCTGTGGCTTCCGTTCTTTTCCAGTGACTTACAAATAACTTCCTTTTCAATTTCCATAACCCATACTTCCTTTCTAGTCTCCTCTGAATTCTCATTGTGTCCATAATTGATGAATATGCTTTCTTTTCTGTCTTTAGCTACAGCAGAATTGAAACATTTGATGGGCAGAATTTTGCATTTCTTTCATATTTTCTCCAACATCTGTGTAGCTTTAGTTGCACGTCACTCAGCACCTACTAAAATAGATGGAATTTTAAATATTATAAAATGGCCTTCAAACACCCTATTTTTGAGTGAAATTCCTGAACACATGTCCTCAAGTAGCCTTGGCATGTTTCAGTCCACACTCAGACTCTTCCTTACACAATTTTCAACACAGCAGGACAAAACCTGCCAATGACTCATGACATTGTGGTTAAACAGGTAAAACAAGAATTGAGGCTTAGGGCTAAAAGGTCAAGAAGTCAGAAAGGAGAAGAAAGGATGTGAGAGAGAAAAAAGCAGAGGTAAGAGGTGTCTGCAGCCAAGACCAGGCCCTGTGTTGAATCTTTGAGATCAGTGCCAAGTTCCAGGAAAAGGCTGATATATAGACACTGTAGTACGTTAACAAACCTTTAAATGTATTCTATGATTGTCGCATTAATCAATTTATTTATTCACTTTATATCCTGGTCACTGTGCCTCCTCCACATCACACAGTTACTCCCCCATTCTCCTCTCTTCTGAGAATGTAGAAGTCCCTCCTGAGTGTGTCCCTACTGTGGCACATCAAGTCTCTGCAGGATTCCTTAGGCACATCCTCTACCACTGAGGCCAGACAAGGTAGTCCAGTTAGGGGAATGAGATCCACAGACAGGCAACAACCTTAGAGACAGCCCCCTGCTTCAGGTATTGAGGGGACCCACATGAAGACTGAGCTGAACCTCAGATCAGCCCCTGTATGTTCTTTCATTGGTGGTTCATTCTGAGAACCCCTAAGGGTCAGGTTAGTTAACTAACTCTGTTTGTCTTCCTGTAGGGTTCATATTCCACTGGGGCCATCTGACCTTCCCAACTCTTCTGTTAGTCTCTGAGCTCTGTCCAGTGTTTGACTGTGGGTCTCTGCATCTGTTTCAGTCAAAAGACAGTTAATATTCTTATTAACTTTGATAATTTTATATAATAAATTTTGATCATGCATCTCCTTAACTCCTCCCACTGATCCCAATTTAACAAACTTTAATAATTGGTACACATTTAAACAGTTTATTAGATGTCAAGGTTTATTATGTGAGTGAGTATTCTAGTTGCTGTTGACTGAGATACAGAGTGATCCTGGGCATCCCAGAGAAGTTTGTCCTGGTACTGAGGCTCCCTGCCCAGCTCCACAGCCTCCTCCAACACTACAGACCTATGGCTGAGTTATGTAACTTGACAGGCTCCCTTATCTTAAGGCTACGAAGTTTCCAGTAATTATCACAAAGTTTGCCATTTTGTGATTCATGTGTTGAAGCTCAAAACCTCCCTTGTTACTATATTTAAAGTGGAAAGGTAATTAATGCAAAAGGATGATAAGGGTGGGTCACTGATCTAAACCATTAGTAACTTTGTGAGGCTTTGGGATGTCCTCCTTTTCTCCCCCCTTCTCTTTTGTTCCCCCCTGCTACATGAGGACACAACAGGAAGGCAATGGTCTTTCTGTCAACCAGCAGGTAAGAAGGTTTATAGGGGGGAAAGGTGAAATATCAATTTTTGGCTTCTAGCTCTATGAGAAAGTATATTTTAAAGATTTACGTGACCCAACCTAAAGTATCTGAGGTGGGAGCTTGTGGAGACTAAACTGTGGAAATGGTTTCTTCCTCCCTTCTTTTCTTCCTTTTTCTTCCTTCATTCCTTCCTTTCTCTTTCCCTTCCTTCCTTCCTTTCTTCCTTCTTTCCTTCCTTCATTCCTTCCTTCCTTCCTTCCTTTCTTCTTTTGTTTTTTTTCACTTTCTATTATTTTCTGTTTTCATTTTTCCTCCTTCTTGGAGACAGGATCAATGGCTAGCTGGAAACTCCCTAGCATACCAGGCTGGCCTCAAACTCAGAAATATGTATGTCCTTGCCTCCTGAGTTCTGGGATTAAAGGCAAGAGCCATCATTCTCACCAGCACAGGTTTTCAAGAGTCTTTTCTTTTGTAATTCCTGATGACTTCCAAGGGTTTTAACCCTGACTTTATTTCTCTGAGATCATGTCTCTATATTTTGCTTTAGTAATTTCTCAGTATCCTGTTGTCTCTTTGATACTTTTAAAAACTAAGAACTACTGTTATTACTTTGTTTATTTTCACTGAGAGTTTAATATAAATTACTTGGACTGTGGTTATTATAAAGAAGTAAATGCAAAAACTGACGTTCAGAACAAGATGTTCATCCAGAAAAAACCACACATGAATTCAATCTGACCTTTTTATTTTTTCTTCTTTTCTTCTTTCTCCTTCTCTCCCTGTTTTTTTACTACCCCATCCTGTCTTTCTTTTCCACTTTCAGAGACTGATATGGATTTATTATAATTTAAGAGGACTTAATGTTGAGATATAAATGAACTCATTGCTTTCGGACTTATTTGCCTTTCTCTCTTGTTTATCCTTGGTTCACACTATTCTCTGCCCTAAAAACATTAATTACTAATGAGATAAAAGAAGAAATATCGATAAGGACTGTTGGTATCACACACTTTATACAGCAGGCATTAAAAAAGAGTTTAAAAAAATCATGAACCCAGGTGACAAAATTATGAAATTAGTCTGTAAAATAGCACTTACCTGAGGCGACCTCATTAATCCTCACAACACGATCTCAACATCTCTGCTTCATAATGGCTGCAATTTACCAGTGGGAAGTAAATAACTTCACTAACAACTTCATTTTAAAATCTCTACTCTTTGGCTCCCCTGTCTGTGGGCACATGCCTGGGCCACCTCTTCATGTTGAAAGTTTTGTGGATTATGTAAGCCATACATTATGCCAGCTGGCTGTGGCTGCCATAACAAAGGTCACTGATTGGGTGGCTTAAAGTACAGTAAGTTATGTCCTTACTCGTCTGAAGGCTTGAAGTCCAAGGTCAAAGAGCTGTCATTTGGTTGCTTTTGGATTTTGCTCTATGACTGGCAAAATGTTTAGATGTTTACATTCTAAACTGTATCTGCCTTGTTTCTCCTGCTGTCTGGGTGTGATCTGTGTTCAATAACCTCTCCTATTGGCTCAGGACCTACTCTAAATGTCCCAATAGTAGTTTATTCACCTCTTTCAAGGTCAGGTTCTGATATTCCAGGGATTAGGCCTTTGTCATAGGAATTTTAAGGAAACACAATTCACTTTGGAACATTTAGGAGCCAGATTATGTTAGCACTCTTGGAAGAGCACTGTGAGGGGTGGTAATCAAGGATTAAAGGTGTAAAGGTTGTGTTTAAAGAGACAGTGTTAGGATGGTACTTAAGTGTCTAGGACAAAAGTTTTTCACATAGTCTGTTATGAAATCTTATATATATGTATGTGTGTCATGAAATATATATTTCAGAATGGGTTATGTGAGAAATATATGAATTATACATTTATATATGTGTGTAAATGTATATGTAGAAATTTATTTTAAAAAGCAGGCCCATAGCACACCATTATCTTTTGTTAAATGTAGGCTATTGTATTAAGAACCTTCTTCATTTTTATGGACAACTATCCCAATTGTCCACAGTCACTTAAAGTATTACATAAGTAGCTGACTTGTACACTGAACTGGGTGCTTGTGTGTAACTGTGCTTTGAAATTAAAATGAGACATTTTAATGATATTACCATAAAACTACCTAATCAAAAATTGACAGAGACCAGATAGTTTCAGATTTCTAAAAAGGGTTAGTAAAAATATTTATCATACATTTCCTTGTGTTAAAGTTTGCTTATGTGCCTCATTAGCATTTCTAAGTCATTATCTACTATCAAGTCAGCAGTGATGCCTGCCAGGGTTGGACCTTTGTCTCTGACTTCACTGCCCTTTGGCATAGAAGACCCATATGCAGAGCCTGTAGAAACCTGTATCCCGTATGACCTTTTACCCCATTCTAGCAATTGCAGAGTGAGTGTTTTATTAAGAAAGCTAGGGGAGATTATTTTTATAATTTAAATTAAAGTTTCCCATAGAATAAGACATTTAAACATTTACTTCTCTTTTTTTTTTTTTTTTTTGAAGGATCACAGAGCCTTCAGGAGGTATGGCCTCCTTGGGAAAAGTAGCTGTTGGTGTGCTGTTTAACCTGGCACACCTCTGGGTGACATCAGCTTCTTCACCCTGGATCCAGCTGCTTCATGATTCTACTACCCCAGGCCTGTCTTCTCCACCAGACTGGCCTCTGAGCCCCGACGACATAACCCTTCTGGTCTTACGTTTCTCCTTTCAAGTGATAAGAAAATGCCAACAGACCCAGCAAGGTAAGCTGTCCACATCATCATCAATATGAAGCAAGAAAAATGACCAGAACTAGGAGAAGACAACTGTGACGGCCTCTGACAGGTACATATAAGGAAGAAAACCCACTGTAGTAACCTGAAGCTTTATAGTCAAATACATTTTACAGCCAGAATCAAAAAAGCATATGATTCTCAGGGTTGGAAGGTGTGTTGACCTGTGCCACTGTAAGGCCTCCGAGGAGTAGACAAGAGCCCAGAGTGACTCATGGCTTTGCTGTCATTTCAAAAGTTAATATTCTCTTTTGTTTCTACTGTCAAGGTTTAGGGATACCTGTGTTGTCACAGGACATTTCGAGTTCAGGTAAAAAGCCTTCCAATGGCTACACCCAGGGAAAGGACAATACCGTGTTACGACATACTTTGAGAGCAATGGGAAATCACCGCATATCTGAACTTGAGTGAGGAGTAGCCAGTGAGCATGGGTCCGTAACACACAAGAGGAAGCAGTGGCTATGCAGGCATACACAGCTTGTTTTAAAGTGTGAGCGGGGCGCGACTTCAGATGTGAGTCTAGAGGACTTTCTGAGCTTGAAGCATTCTCTTGCTTTTTGATGCTGTAGCATTTCAGCTGAAAGCATTCAGGGATGGGGTTTTGAAATCAGTGTGCAGTGGATAAGCTGGAGTCCCCAAATACACAAGCCACTTAGATGCTTCTGGGAGGGATTTGTTTTATTCAGGGCAACTGGAAGTAGAAGTTTTCTGGATGGGTTGCTGTCTATTGCTTCATTGGGGTCACTGCCTGACTACAGGAGGTGGCCTCTTCAGGTTCCACATCCCCATTGCTATGAGTCTCAGATAAGGTCATTGCACCATTCCCATCTCTGGTGCATGCTCAGGAATACCCCACGACGACTTCCACCAACTGCCCATATCCTTTCACAATCTTGGCCATTTGGCCCTCTCTCTTGTCCCTCCTTATGCCTGATCCTGACCCACCCATTCCAAGCTCCAGTTCCTGGCTCCCACCTATGGACTTTGCAGAATTACTAGTTGTTTTTTGACCAGTGTCTTGGTAATGCATGGCTTTGGTCGGGTTAACGAGCCAACAAACACTGTACCAATCGTTATCTATAGAAAAGGTTTCATGTCTTGTCTCTGTTTCAGAGCAATAATAAGAGCAGCATTTCAAATCCAACCTCTAACCTTTAGACTGGGTAGAAGTCACCTGCCCCAGTTTTAAACAGAATCTTGTTGTCTGGTGCAGTAATTAATCTAGGATATAGATTCAGTTCAAACATCACCCTCATTAGCGAGGGTAAGAAAAAGCATGTAGACTGTGGTTTCGATGCTGCTAATCCTGAAAGCTCAGAAACCACATTGGAAATAAATTCTTCCACAAGAAGAAAAAAGACATGGTTGGGATAGAAGTTGAGGAATTAGGCGGTTAGAGCAGAAGCCCTTGGCTTTTGCAATGGCTGTAAAGCAGGCAAGCCATTATGATGGATAGTGGAGATCAGCTCTGCGCTGGCTTTTACTTGTGTAAAAGTGGGCACATGAAAAACACAATTTTATTCGTATAGGAAAAGGGGACACTGATTTACAAGTAGTCTTCTGCCCTGAGCACCCACCCATGTGGTCAGTAGTATTTTCCCCTTAGAATCCAGAACATGGGCTCCTGCTATTCTGGCACTAAATAGCTCCCCTTTGTTTGTGTCGTTTCATGCAGAGAAATTGCTCCATTAACTAAAGAAAAGAAAACAGTAAAGCCTAAAGGTAAGGCAGTAACTAAAGAGAACGGGACACAGAGGAAGACCATTTTGGAAACAAATGAAGTAGGTCAGGTTAAGGTTGTCATTTCTCACAAGATCTCTGCAGATGTAGATGGCTTTTACTTGAAGCTTTTTTGGTAATGTCCTTTCTCACTGAAAACAAGACAAAACAAAATTACAACAACAGCAAAACCCTTTAAAACAAAACCAACTAAACAACTCAACAATCAACATCCTACCCCAAAATTCCTAAAAATGTTTTATGTATCTATTTACCCATTACTTTTCATTTATGAATTAGTTTCACTCTAATTCATTCCATTTACAGTCCTGCTAATGGCTCAATTATGTTTCATTTGACATCAATCAATGTAGAAAATAGAGAAACAAAGGACTCAGGCAATAGTCCTTACATAAACATTCAGAGATTGGACAGGTTCCTTAAAAATCCCTGAGGAGTTTGTGGGAAAACACAGCTAACCACAAAGCCATTCCTGGAATATTTCCTCTTGTCTGGCTCTGGATGATTCTTGGTTGTCACATGGCCTTGGAGAAATGCATGACCGTGTTTCCTTGTGCAGGGGCTACTTCCCATGGTGCCGGCCACAGCCCTCTAGCTGACCTCTGAGGAAGGGTGACACTAACTTCCTGACTTAGCTAGCAACATCTTTGATTAGTCTTTTAAAGAAGAAATCTCAGGGAATGGACAAGCAGTCAAAGAAGGAAGGAGAAGAGTTTTTAACAAAATGAAAAGAGGAAGCAGTTTTGGTGAGTAGAAGAGCACAGAGAGAAGCAGATTCTGATCTGCCCCATTTATTCCGGACCAGATTTTCAATACAGAGAGGGGTTGTTCCAGAATGTGTGTTGAGCAAATCAGCTATTCATGCTGGATCTAGTGAAAGGGTGTCCAATTCTGTCTTCAGGCAACATTTACAGAAGGAAACAGCCAAATTCAAGTATTTTTAAGACACACACACACACACACACACAAATGGCATGTGAGCACACATGCACACATGTTTGCACAAGTGCACATAGGCATGCAGGCAAATGTAGTGAATGAACACAAGTATCTAAAATGATACCTTATCCAATCCAAACTATAGAAAATCTTCAAAGGGTAGACCAAAATTAGACTGGAATTTCAGGTGATACATTCCTACCTAATTGCATACTCAGTTGTTTAACAAATACAGCCTTAACAACTGTGCTAAAAAAACTCAGTTGGCTTAGAAAGCTTTGCTTCTCTAGTCACCATGTTGTATCTCTCGTGTTCTAAAAGGAAAACTCAAGAACAAGTGGGTGTCAGTGATACCAGAACATGATGTAATACTGAAAGAGGCCTCCAAATAAGGTTGCTTGGGACAGTCCTTTAGGATTAAGTCATTTTTTTTTGGAAAAAAAACACAAAACAAACAAACAAAAAAAAAAAAAAAAACAGTTGGTATGCTTTGATTCTTCTTAAGATTAAAAAAATCTAAATATATAAAAAAACATTATGAAGTAATGTCATCATGAATGCATGAATGTATTTACCTAACTCCTTAGGCTCTGTCCATCGGAGGACAGCCTGTTCTCTGACATGTGTGTGCCTGTCTTTGGAATCCACAACACATTCCAGGAAAATGATATCCTAACTGGCTTGGCTGTTTACTCTGATGAGAGATTACTTGAACCTCATTTCTGTCCTCCCCAGTTTGTTTACGTTGAAGCAAAACATTCTCACACAGGAAAGGACTCCCTCCTCTTTCTCAGTGTTGGAAAGTTCCTCTTTCCAGGGTCAGCAACTTTGTGTCTGCAAAGTTAATTAACAGGAGATTGAACCCCAGTCCTTCAGGCTTCATGTCTACATCCACAATCTTTGGCAAGAACAGAGTACTACCACAGACACAGAATGAGATGTGCCAGTAATAAAAGCCTAACTATAATGGTGTTCTCAGCTTGCTTTCTTGTGATGCCATAAAGTTCTTATCACAACCACTTTTGAAGATCTGAGAGAATACTCTGTGGGAAAAAGTAGAATAGTTGAGGATTAAAATTTTCACCCAGGTGCTGAGACATCTTACCTCACCTGCCCTCTGTCCCCACTCTTGCTGTGATAGAAAAGCTTTTATATCTGAAGAGATCTGTGTCAATCATCAGGCAAGGTGGATCAATTATCTGAGCTTCAACCATTCAGAAACTGTTTTAGATTGACAACTTGCATCACTCGAATTCACAGCTGACCATGTGACACAGTTTCAGTCTACTATGTTTCAGAGCATTGGCTTTTGCTCTACTTTGGTAGTCACTAAACACTTTCCGTGGCCACAGAGCGGTGGCCCTGTCGTTTTGCTGAATGGTAATGTACTAAAAAGTGCAGACAGCATATGGGACTTTAAAGATATTTGAAACAATATTTGTATATAATTGATTAAATTATAAATGTTAGTAAACTTTATTTCACTTCTTTCTCTTTTAGTTTGCTAAGTGTGACTGAATTTTAGTCAGCAATAAGTCTAAAATCATACCAATAGTTCACATTTTTCTTCTTTTGAGTTGTGTTTTCTGAATGTCTGGGAAGTAGACACTACAGAGAGACATTAAACTATGTTTTGTGCTTTTATATAACCTTTGAATACTCTAGAATATTATAGAATACTTAGATATAATACCCTTAATCTCCACAAACCTTTGTGAGGAGACTAAGAAATGCCTCTCACTAGGTTCCCAAGAAAAAAGGACATCAACAGAGTATCATCTTGACTGTGATTCATAAGCTAAAAAACATTTGGGGTTCATGCTTCACTGGGAAAAATGCTCAGGTTCAGCTTTTTTCCTTCCTCAGTGTTAAGTTACAAAACAAAAATCTTGAGGTAGGATGGAGGAGGGAGGGCAAGGTCACAATTTTAAAGAGTCAGTACCTAATAGAAAAGAGCCTCAGAAAATGGTTTGCTAAAAGATGTGGAGATTTAGGCAAAATTACTATCATCTTTGTATTGGGCCATAACGCAGTAGAATTTAACTTCTGGTTGTTGTGACAAGAGTTCCGTTCTACTATGGAAAGGCTCGTGCAAACGTCAGGAGTGGGTGAAGTAGGTGGATAGAGAGTGCTCTGGGAGGGTGGGGCAACTCAAAGATCCAAACATGTAAGGAAAGTGTGCAAATTTTATCTTGCTGCACAAATTAGAATGTGCTGGGATTAAGGATTCAGTAGCTCCCAGAATTTGGCGTAGGCATAAAATCCAGAGTCCTGGTGGAAGTAGGTGACAGTGTTATTGTGTGGATCCCCACAAGTTGTTTTACTCAGCCAAAGTTTAGCCTCTGATCTACTTTAATATTACTTAGTTGTGATCCCGTGAGGTTCTTGTGTTGGTCTGACCCTCCTGGCACTAATAGGAGTGAATACCATTTGATTAAGGAAAGAATGGGTCAAAGTCAGATTCAGATAACCATTGCAAATTTCAATATAAAACACCAGCAGGAGGACTGGGGAGATAGCTCAGTTATCATGAAGACCAGAGTACAATCCCCAGAATCTGAGTAAAGAAACAGGCTCTGGTGGTTCTGTGCTTGTAATCCTAGTGTTAAGGAGGCAGAGACATAGCCCCAGGGCACACCGGCCAGCCAATCTAGCCTTATCAAGGAACCCTAAGATTCACAGAGGGTACAGATCACAAGGTACAGAGCTCCTTAGATGGACAAGTAAGATTTACTTCTGACCTTATCCACAGGAACTGCTCCCCAACACACACACACACACACATACACACACACACACACACACACACACACACACACACACACTGTAAGCTTGATTTCTTTAGTTGAAATTCTCTTTTCCAGTGATTACACAGCTAGTAGATGATTTAGTTGTATATTTAAAAATATCATCTCTCTCTGTTTCTGTCTTTCTCTGCCCCTGTGTTTCTGTCTGTCTCTGACCCTGTCTGTCTCTGTCTGTCTGCCTCTCTCTTCTCTCCTCTCTCTCTCTCTCTCTCTCTCCATCCCTCCATCTCTCCCTCACTCCCTCCCCCCCCCCTTTCTCTTTTTGCAGTCCCGTCTGTCCTGGTTGAGTAGACCAAACTAGCCTCAAACTCCTAACTCCTAACTCCTAAAGAACTGCCTGCTTCTACCTTTCCAAATATGGGGATTAAGAACATGTGTCATGCCCCATCCTTCTGTTTCTGTGTGTTTTCATTCACTTTGAGAAAAAGAAACTACAAAGTTTTAACACATGGAAATTTTCATGTGTAGGGCCAACACTATGACGATCTATGAAGTAAGCTTAAATATCAAAGCATTTGTTTCACAATGACGGTAGGATAGTCACTTTATGCTACAATATGTTCATGATGCTGATCTGAAGTTGTCTCTATACCTATCCTATGTTCCAATGTGGGTTGAATTAATGACTTTGGTATTCTCTTATTTTGATAAATGGTAAATTTGTCAGTGTATGCAGGAGTAGCCTGGGAGAGAGCATTGCTTTGTGTGAACACAAAGAGGCTTTTTGTGTTATTATTACTAGCCTGAAATAAAATCGATGACTAATGTATGCTATAAATCTGACTATCAATAATGTTTAGTATTTGAATTAAATCATAACTTCACTTTATTTCCCTTTCAAGAACACGAATCATACCTTCGTTCTAAATAGCTTTTGAAAAGACTTAGACTCTCTTAAAGGATGTGTCAATCTGTACCCTATTACTAGAGATGAGGCCAATCATAAAAATAGATTTGATGATTTGGCACTTTTCTTCAGAGTTGAGTTTATTGTGAAGATGGACATCTTCCTATGCTCCCCATGGAACCTCTGAACAGGCACAAATACTTCTGTAGCCCATAATTACTAGTTTGTAACATAAAAAATGTGCATGGCTTTTTGTGGATTTCAAGCTATGAACCCCACCCCCACTCCACAATGAATTGCCCTTTGCCCTCCAGACCCAGTAGTCTTATAAACACAACATTGATCCATATGCACTGTAATTATTGTGGTCAGTCATGCTAAACCAAGCACATAGCTTTTCCTCAAACATTTTTGTTGGAAAAAGGCTCTGTTCGTGACTCAGTTTTAGGGCTGGACTAGCAAGCATGGGTGGAATGGGAGCTTTCTCTTCTTTTCTTTGCCTTCCATATCTGAGATTGTTAGTTCCCAAACAGAAGAAACTAACTATACTATCTGCTGGTTTCCTGGACCAGAATGAGATGAAAGACTGCAGAGCAGGGTGCTGTTTGTTTTGTCTTCACAATGAGCAGTGGTTCTTGACCAGATAGATACCTTCTAAAGTAAATTTCATTTGTTGTTGCTGTGGGCTGCCTCATGAACATTTAACTATATACTATCAAACAAACACATTATAATAAATAGAAATGTAATGACTTTAAGTAAAAGTATATGGTAAGGTAAGCACCACCTCATTCCAGTATTCTCCATTCCTCTGGGCATCATCATTCCAGTTTCTGATCATTTTTTTACCTTCCTCTTATTCTCAGTCCAGCAATGTGTGTTTTTCTTCATGGATTTACTTTGTTCATTTTATAGAAATGAGTCTATCTATCTATCATCTATCTATATATCCACCTGTCTATTCATCTATCATTTAACTTTGATCATCTATCTATCTATCTATCTATCTATCTATCTATCTATCTATCTATCTATCTATCTATCTATCTGTCTGTCTGTCTGTCTGTCTCTCTGTCTGTCTGTCTGTCTATCTATCTATAAGCTCTACATTTCATTTTCTTTCACTTTTTGTTTTTCCTTATTAATACAAACATTTCTCTCATGGGGCATATAGTTTCATCAAGAAGAATGATAATTTATCTTGTCCCAGGGTTTTCAATGCTAAATCTGTATGTTATATGCAAATAAATATGTAAATCTGTAAATAAATATGTAATATGTTGACCATAATTATTTTTGCCAAATTGCCTGGCAAAATGTGAGACAAAAGGTAATATTTTTGGAGGAATTTATCCTTGTGGCTCATTTACTTTTTCAATAAAAAGTAAATCCAAATAATTTGGCAGAAAATGGGTAAAGCTAGTGCTTCCTATTGGGGCCCAGGCAGTGTGAAGCACCAAACAGCAGCAGTGTTCTCTCCCTCCAAATATGCCCATGTCCCTATATTTAAAACCTGAAAATAGGTTAGCTTATACGGGAAGTTGCAACACTGGAAATCCATTGATTGAATACTATTGACAAGCCTTCAAGAGTAACAGAAAAGCCAAAGAAGTCACCAGAGCACTGCAGCGGGACAACTCCACTGCCCATTGCTGGCTTTGGAAACAGAAGAAAAGGGATGAGAGCCGAGGAACTAGAGGTCGTTGCTAACACCTGAAAATGGCCAAAACCCAGTTCTTTTTCTGGACATTCTATAAAGGAAAACAGACCTACCTACACATTGTTATTTTGGCCCCAAGAGAATGTGTTGAACATACAAACATGATAACAATATATTGCTGAACCCATTATAGCAGTGGTTGTGTACATTTCAAATGCTGTGACCCTTTAATGAAGTTCCCCAGGTTTTAATAACCTCCCCACCATAAAATTATTTTCGTTGCTGCTTCATAACTATAATTTACTACTGCTGTGAACTGTAATGTAAATATTTGCATGTTTTGGTGGTCTTAGGTAACCTCTGTGAAAGGGTTGTTTGAACTCCCAAAGGGGGTCACAACCCACAGGTTGAGAACTACTGACTCAGAGGCTGTGCAGCCTTAGGAAAGTCATGCTACCTTGTGCTCCCTTTTTGCATGGTCTTTTCTGGAGCCTATCCCTGCATAGCTCTGGGACTGTATCTATATAGTAGAACGTCTTCTTATTCCGTGCCTGTCTCTCTGTGCAAGAGATACTAAAGAGCTTTCTCCTACTTTTGAAACTTCTCTGTTGTGGACAGACATTCCACAAGTGCAACATTCTTGGCCATTATCATCTCTCTTACACAGTTTTTCCAGGTAATAGGTGGGTAGTCTACTTAGCGAGTCTGGGTCCTCCTACAAAGAATCTGGTCCTGCAACAGAGCATTCTTTGTGGGGAAGTAGACATCTTTACATAATCACACTTAGCTCTGTCTTCTAAGACTTGGTAAGTAGAACCACTAATTGATCTTAGATTGCAACACCAGGGCATACCTAAGCACACCCCTTACCTATAGTTTAGGTGTAAAAGTCATGATTTAGAAAAGAAATAGATCATTTCTTCAAATTATAATTCAAAAATGATGTCTACCGGACCCCATGGAAAATTAACACAGTTCAGGTACAAAGATATGTCAAAAGGCTTCATTTTTAATATATGACTTTTCAGACTATGGATTACCAGGCCTGCAGCCAATGCCTAAAACCCCAGGCCTCTGTCTTCCTTTCTATGCATCTAGTTAATTTCTTGGTTGATTTAAAAAATATCCTTCAAGTTTAGCTTCATTTTTAAAAATTTGAGATATTTCGTTTTCTTACTAATTTTTTGTATAATATATTTTGACCATGTATTTCCCCTCTCCCAAGTCCTCCCAGATTGCTTGCACCTTGATATTATCCTAACTTGTATTCTTTTATTCCCTCCTCCCTTTCAAGAACAGACCAAAAAAAAAAAAAAAAAAAAAAAAAAAAAAAACCCACCAAAGTCCACACAAAATAAAAACCAAAACAAACAAGGAAAAGACCAATTAGACCAAAAATAAGCAAAGCAAAACAAAACAAAACAAAAAGTTTATTAAGTTTACAAAACATGACTGAGTTAGTTTGTTTTGTGTTGGCCAACCTCTTCTGGACATGAGGCCTACCTACTCTGTAGTTTGTTTAATATTCCAGGAGAGAAAACGGATCTTTTTCTTTGCTAGCAGCTATCAGTTACAAATAGTTTCTTGGTTAATGGTGAGACTCCAGTTCATGTCCCTTTTTCGGTACCAGGACCCTGACTTGAACAAGCACAGCCTTGATTAGGCTGCCACAGTTTCTGGCATCACTCCTATTGTATCTGGAAGATACTGTGCTATTCATGTGGTCCATTATCCCTGGCTCTTAAAATCTTTTGGCTTTCTGTTCCAAAGAGTTCTCTAAGCCTTGAGAGGAGGTCTGATAAAAAACTTTCTACTTAGGGCCTAGTGCTCCAAAGTCTTTCACATTTTGCACATTTTCCACCTGGAGACTCTGTGTTCATTCCCATCTACTCCAAGAACAACCTTCACTGATGCAGGTTGACTGAGGCTCAGATCTATGGGTATAGTAATATGTTATTGGAGTTATTTTATTACTGTTTCTTTTGCAGAAGAGAAGCAGTAGGCTTTCTCTAAGCCCATGTCCTATCTAATCTCAGGGATCTAGACAGATTAGCAGTGATAGATATTGGGTCCATTTCATGGAATGAACTTTAAATACAATTAAAAGGCTGGTTGGTTATTCCCATCACATGTGTGCCACTGTTGCAGCAGCACGTTTTGCAGAAAGATCATTGTTATAGGCCACTCTGTGTAGGCTAATGTAACAAATGGGTGATATTGATGACAAACTTTCTCCTCCTGTGGTAACATGAGAACACCATCCAGCACCACAAATGCTAGTCAGTAGGGATGATCAGCTTCATTTGTTATCCTTGCCATCAGTACGTTTGTTCGCACCTTCTTTATATTTTGTCCCTCGATTACTAAATATTTTTTTAAAAAATATATTTTCCTATTTATCAAAGTACAAGCCATCTTCATCTATATCTGTTCCTAGGCCCAGCCATTACTAGTAAAATGTGGTTACATGTCACAGTTACACATGTCAAAAGCTATAAGTTTCTGCTAGACTCTCTCCATTATCTATCATCATGTAGAAATTTTCATAGATTTCCCATAAACCATAAGGTATAGTCCAATACACAGCAAGGCATGAAATCCCCTCAGACCTGACTTCTCTTCACTACATACAGCTTCAGCTTTAGTGTAACTCTGCTTTTCCTTCTGCCTCCCAATTGAAATGCACCCTCGCCTTTCTCCCTGCAGACTGCAGCCTCTGCACCCCGTCCTTCTGCTCAGGGTGTTCCATCTACAAAATACAATTATCTCTTCATTTCATATTGTCGTTGGCTAAATCATGAGTGTCTAACCTACCATGGAAAGCCTCAGTTGATTGGTTTCCCAGGATGAGTTGGAGGTTCTTTCTATCTTGCACACTTAACTTTTTTTTTTATATTTTTAAATTATATGTTATAGTTTCTTTGTCAAGCTGTAACGTTCTTTAGGTAAAAACTAATTTTTAATTTTTCTTTGTATTTCTAGTTCCTCGCATAAATGATGTAGTATAAATACTTAGCAAATGTTAATATCTTTTATTCTATGAGCATTCTGAAGAGTCAAGGAAAGACTGACTTTAAAGAATACCAGTATTCTTAGTATATTATAGATCATCAAAGATAGATTTTGAAACTTGCATCTTAAGAAAGTAAAATATTCATGAATAAGAATTCTAGTATCAAAGTATTGCTCAGTTTGCATCTATGTGATTTATTTTATTAATTTTAATTTTTTACTGCTGCTGATTAAACTAATGGCATATCAGTTTGTGCTGCGGAAGGACATCTAACTCTAGGCTTTACATATTTCTCATACTCAACAGGGTTCAGGGGCAGGGAGGCACTAGTAATGTAGAGAAAACTGGATTTGGGTTAAGTGATTTGATAAAGCCACGTATCCACTTGAAATGGGGAAGTATAGATCATTTCTAAATTTCGCATGAAAAGAAACAGCTTCAAGGATCACATTTAATAAATATTCAGTGTTCGTTGTTAAATGATAGGCTATCATGTAAGTTGTTAACATATGGAGGAAGGAAAAGATCTCATCTCTACTACACAACAGATGGGTCTCTAATCAATATTTTAAAACAGTTACATATTTCTTTTAGCATTTGACTCACTTGAAACATTGAATACAGTCACAGAAAAGATTTTAGCCTTATAGATATGTGAATGTTTATTTTTTCTTTCACTGCCTTTTAAAAAGGTGTCTGGGTGCTAGAATAATTGCTTATGTATATGTAGTTTTCAGAAAACATACAGTTCATAGCCTCAAGCTGACCTTTGAAATTATACTGCTTTTTAGCAGTGAGATAAGGGGTAGTCATGTTTGCAATGACACTTTTAATGTCAAAGTGAGAAGGGAAATTGAAAAAGAAGATAGAAATGGTGATAAACAGAAAGTGTAGAAGAAAAAAAAGGACAGGTTCATTGGCCATGTTTCCAGCACCTGTATATATCCTGGAGGCAGAAACATGCATAATATTTGGTTTGTTTTCTTTAAGATCCCATAGTTGATGGATTGGAAAGGTGACTTATTGAAATAAGTTTACTCATGAACTAAATTTAGCTACCGTCATAGGTCATGGACCTTCGTGACAAAAATTACAGCATCCCTTGAAGAAAACATAATTAAGTTATTAGAAACAAAGCTTAAAAATTACTGAGAGGCAGATGAACAGAGGGCTGTGGAAACCCAGGAAGAATTATTTTCTCTATTGTAGAATCTGAAGAATCCTTGTAGAAAATGTAGCATAATGAGAGAAGGTACAAACAGTCTGAAAAGAGCCAACTGTGCTCCAAAAATAAGAATGTCTCAGTAGCTTCACATGGAGCATATTAACATAGGAGGCTATGACCACATGCAGGGCTTGTGAGCCGGAGTGTCTTGAGTTGAAGGCTAACCTGGGACATATAGCAAGACCTGCATGGAAAAAAGGTTGTATAATCAAACATAATGAGCCAGCATATAACAGAAAGACCATAATACTCTTGCTTCACACAGCATTTTTTTCACAATAGCTAAGTCATGGAATCAGGTCTTTGGGGTAGAATCTGTTTAGCTTTTCTGAATATAAGACCATGTCATCTACAAGCAGTAACATGGTGGGGGTCTCCTTTCCTATTTAGAAACTTTTTATTTCTCTTTCTTAGCTGATTAATCTACATAGACTGCTGGTACTATGTTTAGTAAATGTAGTTGTTAGGATGCTGTAGTAGCCAGAATCTAAGATGGCTTCAGCTTTACCGTTTTTTTTCTTTTTTTTTTTTTAGAAGCATTTTTCACTTTTCTTGCTAAATACATCAAAAAGTATTTTAAGGACAAGATAGTAATATATAAGGAAAAAGTCAGTAATTATTAAACTTCCATTATATAATTCATATAGTTTACTTTTATTATAGCTAAGTATAGTCTTTTTCCTATTTTTTAATTATTCCTTACCACTTTATTTTAAGAAAAAAGAGGAATAGATTTACAGATTTTTAAAGGAATTTTGGCATAACATTATATGAATAATTTTGTCAGTACTTCATTCTTTTAGAGGATTGACAGCATGCATAGAAATCCCACTAGTTATCATAAGCATGAAGTACATGTAGGACAGAACATAACATGGAAAGAGATTTCATGTTTGGTATAGATTCAGCATAATGATCTGTGAATACCAAAAATTGCCACCATGCTATTATCATAGCTCTTGGATTATTAATGATTTGAGGTCCATGTGTACTACACTCTAAGAGGGTGCTATACATTTTTTTTCCGTAAGAAAAACTGAGTCTTTCATTTTTTTTTATTTGGCCTTTGTTTTTCTTGAGCTTCATATATTCTGTGAGTTGTTTCTGGGGTGTTCAGAGCTTTCTGGGGGTTAGTATCCAGTTATCAGTGACTGCATATTATGTCTGTTCTTTTGAGACTGGGTTACTTCACTCAGGATGATATTCTCTAGATGCATCCATTTTCTTAAGAATTTCATAGTCATTGATTCTGATAGCTGAGTAGTACTCCATTGTGTAGATATACTACAATTTTTTTATCCATTCATCTACTGAAGGACATCTGGGTTCTTTCCAGCTTCTGGATATTATAAATAGGCATGCTATGAACATTGTGGTGCATTTGTCTTTGTTGTATGTTGGAGTGTCTCTGGGGTATATGGCCAGAAGTGCAATAACCGGGTCTTCAGGTAGTACTATGTCCAATTTTCAGAGGAAATGCCAGACTGATTTCTAGAGTGGTTGTAACACTTTACAACCCCACCAAGAGTGGAAAAGTGTTCCTCTTTCCCCAAATCTTAACCAGCATTTGTCGCCTGAATTTTTGATCTTAGCCATTCTGACTGGTGTGAGGTGGAATCTCAGGGTTGTTTGGATTTGCATTTCCCTGATGACTAAGGATGTCAGGCACTTCCTTAGATGCTTCTCAGCCATTCCATATTCTTCAATTGAGAATTTTTTGTTTAGCTCTGTACCCCATTATTAATAGGATTGTTTGATTCTCTGGTGTCTAACTTCTTGAGTTCTTTGTAAACCTTGGATATTAGGCCTCTATTAGATGTGGAGTTTGTAAAGATCTTTTCCCAATCTGTTGGCTACCATTTTGTTTTCTTGACAGTGTCCTTAGCCTTACAGAAACATTGCAGTCTCATTAAGTCCCATCTGTCGATCTTTGACCTTAGAGCTTGAGCCATTGGTGTTCTGTTGAGGAAATTCCCCCTGTGCCTATGCGTTCTAAGGTTTTCCCTACTTTCTCTTCTAATAGTTTCAGTGTACCTGGTTTAATGTGGTGATCTTTGATCCACTTGCACTTGAGCTTTGTATAAGGAGATAAGAAAGAGTCTATTTTCATTCTTCTGCATGCTGAGTGTCAATTGAACCAACAGCATTTGTTGAAGAAGCTATACTTTTTCCATTGAATGTTTACAGATTTTTGTTTAAAATCAAGTGACCATATATGTGAGGGTTAATTTCTGGATCTTCTGTTATGTTCCATTGATCCACATGCTGATCTCTGTACCAGTAACATGCAGTTTTTATCACAATTGCCTTGTAATATAGCTTGAGATCAGGGATAGTGATTCCTGCAGATATTTTCTTGTTGTTGGGCATCGATTTTGTTATTCTAGTTTTTTTTTTTTTTTACAACCTTTTACTTTTCTGTCTTGTCTCTGAGATGAGTTTCCTATGCAGCAAAACACTGGATTCTGTTTATGTATCCAGTCTGATAGCCTATGTCTTTTTATTGGTGGGATTGGGTCCATTTATGTTAACAGATATTAAGGAATAGTAGTTCCTCTTTCCTGCTATTTTTGCTTTTAGAGGTAGAATTGTTCCTATGTGTCTTTCTTCTTTTGGTTTTCTTGCTTAGGTATTTTCTTGTTTTTATTAGGATGTAGTTTTCCTCCTTGTATTGGGTTTTCGTTGTAGTGCTGGATTTGTGGTCAGATATTGTGTAAATTTAATTTTGTCCTGGAATATCTTAATGTCTATGGTGATTGAGAGTTTTACTGGGTATAGCATCCTGTGCTTACACTTGTGTTCTCTTAGGGTCTGCATAATGTCTTTTCAGGATTGTCTAGCTTTCATAGTCTCCGTTGAAAAGTTGGGTGTGATTCTGATTGGTCTGCCTGTATATGTTACATGACCTTTTTCCCTTACTGCTTTTAGTATTCTTTCTTTGCTTTGGACACTTGGCGCTTTGACTATTATGTGTCAGGAAGAATTTCTTTTCTGGTCCACTCTATTTGGAGTTCTGTAGGCTTCTTTTATGGTCATGGTCATCTCATTCTTAAGGGTTGGAAAGTTTTCTTCTGTGATTTTGTTGAAGATATTTACTGTGCCTCTTAGTTGATATTCTTTGCCCTCTTCTGTTCCTATTATCCATAGGTTTGGTCTTTTCATTGTGTTCTTGATCTCCTGGACATTTTGGGTTAGGAGCTTTTTGGATTTTACATTTTCTCTGACTGTTTTGTCTATGTTTTTTATGTTGACTTCAGCCCCTGAGATTCTCTCTTCCATCTCTTGTAGTCAGTTGGAGATGCTTTCATCTGTGACTCCTGATTTCTTTTTTAGGTTTTCTACCTCCAGGGTTGTCTATTTTTGTGTTTTCTTTACTGTTTCCATTTCCATTTTCAATTCCTTCTTCAATTCCTTTATCTCTTTGGTTCTGTTTTCCTCTAGTTCTTTGATTTCTTTGAGTGTTTTTCGTGTTTCCTCTTTTAAAGCTTCTATTTATTTATGGTTTTCCTCCCCTTCTTGTTTAAGTGAGTTATTCATGCTCTTCTCAAAGATCTCCATCATCATCTTGAGATATGATGTAAGGTCTGAGTCTTTTTTTTTCTGGAGTGTTTGGCTTGCTGTAATGGGACAGCTGGGTTCTGATGTTGCCAGTTTGTCTTGGTTTCCATTGCATAAGTTCTATTGCTTTCCTATTGCCAGCTTGTTGTCTGTGATTATACGTGGTCTTGTTGTCAATGATTTGTTCCTGTCTCTCCTGTGTACCTGGCCTGTGTCCCTGGATCTCTACTGTTCCATGTGTCAAATGGCTTTAGCTTTTGTTCCACATGAAGGGCCTTCCGGGTAGACACCGAGTCCCTACTATAGAGTTCCTGCTCCCCTGGACCATCCAGAGGGCTGCACCTTCCGCATGCTAGGCCTAGCTCTCTCTGCAACCCGGCTACTCACAGTGCAGTCTCGCTAGGCCTTTGTCCCTGTATCTCCACTGTTCCCAGTGGCAAATGACCTGAGCGTTTGGTCTTCAAGCAATTAGCTTAACTCTTGTTATCCATATCCTGCTCAAATTCCATCCCCACTGGTTTTGTGACCAGTGCAATACAAAAGTGGAGGTGCTTTTGTCTGAGGTTAGATCATAAACTACACTGTGACTGACACTTTGCTTTGTTTTTGTGAACTACATGCTCTATGAGAACAGCTATCATGATACTAGGACACTCAAGTAAGCCTATGATTTGTTCCTTATTGCAAAGACCTGAAACTCTTAACCAACAACCCACTTGAGCTAGCCATCTTGGAAATGACTTCCCAGTCCTAAAGAAATCTCCAGATGACTTCAGCCTTAGCTTGCATGATGACTGCAGCCTCATAAAAGACTCAAGTCAGAAGCTCCCATTGATTCTCCCACTTCCAAATTCAGACCAATGATGTTTTGTGATAATTAAGATTTTGTTTTTAAGCTCCTCTAGGAGTTATTTTTAATGGAGTTATCAGTAGTTCTTGTAGATTTTTGCTTAGGTATAGGTTACATTAACAGGTGTTCCAGAGATAATTCTGGGAACATTGAGCTTCATATTTCCCATGAATCGTGACAAGGTTTGTAGGATCTCACACTGCTCAGCACTGTGGGACACACTGAGACTTCTGCACTCTCCCTTAGCCAGGGTGCTGAGACTGGCATAGCGAGGAAGTGGATACATATAATGATGGGAACTCACTTTCATCAACATAAGCCCAGGGCTCTTGCCACTGAACTTCAGAAAAATGACTTCATGTTTTCTCTTCAATTTATGTGAGATGCAGACCCACTTGCTGAAGATCAGTCATTTGGCACAGTAACAATTGCTTATCTAGAAATAAGATTGTGTGTTACGTGGTAGAGTGGGAGATGGTTAAGTGTTAATTCTCATAGACTAAGTCATGACTCCATCTTCAAAACCATACTGGTTCTACTGCTGAGAGTTTGGGCTTGCTCCTTATATGGCAAAGAGAGTATTGCAGACATAATTATATTAAAGATCTTGAGATGGGAAGATGATCCTGGAATATTCATGTAGGTTCTATGTGTAATCACAAGTGTCTTCACAAGATGAAGCAGAGGGAGATTTAATAAAGAAGGAAAGGAGATAAGAAGCAGCAACAGGGTAAAGTGGGTGATGTAATTACAGGCTGCGAGCCAGAGATGAAGGCATCTTCCAGTATCTCCAAAGGTAGAAGATATTTTTTGTCTTAAAGGTTCTATGGCCTCTTGATTTTATACCACTGTGACTGACTTCAGAGTCCAGAATTGTAAGAGAACGAGTTGGATTGTTTTAGGACACCACATGTTGTCAGTAATTTATTACAGTTGCTGTGAGGAGTTAATTATACTCCTCTTAGTTCCAACAGGTCTTAACTATCTATGACAGCATATGTGGGGCAAACTGAGATTTATTTTCTCATCTATAGGAGTAATAAAATTTCTGTTTCATAGGGTTGCCATGAGATTGGATAAGATCTTTCATTACAAGGGCTTAAGATCAGACTTGGCACATTGAAAGTTCTTTGGGTTTGGTCTTAGCAAGAAGATCATAAATTTTTTTTCCCAGTCTTAAAAAAAAAAAGCATGTTATTCTTGGAATACAATGAGTGTGCATATTTCTTAACTCTTTAGCTTATTCTCTGATTGTCATTGTTAGGGGAATTAGCAACAAAAGGGTAAAAAAACAAGCAGGTGGAATGACTGGAGAGTGCCTCAGATGATGGAGCTGAGAGACAGCAGGAAGGTTTCACCTAGAGTCTGCTTTCATAGAAAGCCGAATAGCATGAATAAAAAGCTGTCTGAACTGTCAAGATTCATTGAGAGAATGCTCACAAACTGCCTAGTGAGTTAACCTTCAATAAGACTTTCTTCAGGTTCAGGGACAACTATACTGGTAGCCAAACATTCTTTATCAGAAAATAGGATGATTTGACTTGTTAAACATAGTGACTTAATACACAAAGCTAAGGGACTATCAAGGGCAACTGTAGATAAGTGGCTGTGCTGCTAGTAAGCACACTTTATGGACTATTTGTTGCACTAAATATTAAAAAAGAAATTGCTTATCTCCTTATCGGCTCCTAGGTCTCACTCCGTGGACGCTGATTTTAGCATTGAGCCAGGCACATGAACTTTGTCACGTGGTCCACAAGCTATATTCTCCCAACAGCTCCCTTCTCTGGCAGTTTACTCCACCAGCCCTACTGCTTTTGTCCCGTGTGGAATTAGCGCCCCGCCCAGCATAAACATGACTCTAAGGCCTGATGGCTTTTCATACAAGTTTATATATCAAACTCTCAATCCACAAACCCTCTACACAATAAGATTACATTAAATAGACAAAGATACAAACTGCCCTTCTATATGAGATAAAAGACCTATAAAATCCTTAAAATGTTCATAGCTACCTAATGCCAATTAAGTCCACCTGGATCCAATTCATCCTTCCTGAGCTCCATCTTGGTCCTTTCTTTTCCCCTTTACTCTCCCGTCCCCTCACTTCTGACCCTCTCTCTCCACCTCCCTTCCCCTGCCTAATCACTGGCTCTCACCTTTATTTTACTAATTAAAATGAGAAGGTTCAGATGAAGTCACCTGAGTACGTGACTAGACAGTCCTTCCTGGGGAAGTAGAATTAACATCAAGATATAAACTGCTGCAGAACAATCTCAAACTATTGAATATATACAGCAATGTAAATTTTTCCTTCCTTATTCTTGAATTCTAGAAAACTTACCATTAAAAGGCATATAATAGAAATTACAGTTATTTGTATTACTCATCCTTTTAACTTCGTCTTCCGTAGAGATATTTCCTACCTTCTACTGACTTTATTTTTTCTTTTGAAGTTTAGGTTCTATAGTTTACTCACCACATTTGCTGAGAGAAAGTTTAGTCTGGTGTTATCTCTGGCAAGAGCCCTTGAGGATAGAACAGGCATCTCCACAATCCCTTTGTACAGTTCTTGGCAGACCATGTCACACTTTCTGGCTGTTTAATACAATAAAGATGATTCTAGAAAATGAAACCCAAAGGACATTTTCAAAAGAAAGTCTGGTGATGAGTCTTCACTGCATTTTGTAAGTGAAGTGGGGAGTCACTTTGTGGTCAAGAACTGGCAGAGCTAAGGGTGGTGACTTCTAAGGCTTTGGTTATATAAACCCTTCCTAGGGAGACATCAAATGTCTGTTCAGACTTCCCTCCCCTCACAGAACATCAATGATAAACTAAGGAAATGAATCCATTCAGGTCTAGTTTGGTGAATCAATGACTTTAATTAGAGTTACTAATAAAAGTGGATGACAAGTTACTTATAGGAACATAGGCAACTTGTGAATGGTTACCCTACTAAAAAGATGTTTTGTCCCCAGCAAGTGTTAACTGCCTATGCCTAACCAGAAAGAAACACATGAAACTATTAGTTACCTAGGTGTGTTTGATGATATTCCATAATATTTTGTACAATCGTCATCCTGTTAGTGAGAGGTGATATAGGAATCTGGCTTCCTGGGAGGACTTCTAAGTTGAGAGTGAGAGAGGTGTGGTACTAGGCTCTAGGACAGGATCAGTCTGGTGGAGGGGCTGATCCCTCTGATGCACACTCAGCTATCTAAATTGGTTAACAATGGCAGCAACCATTAAGGCGGTCTTCACTGGCTAACAGAAAATGGTAGCTGAGGTAGAATTTTCTCTCCCCATGGGGACTCTTGCCTTATCTGGTGCCATCTCATGGTCATATGGAGGAGCAAGATTGCTTGACAAATCTTTTTGGCTATTTTCATGTCTCTGTTCCTAAGCCTCATCTGGGTCAAAAAAGTTCGCTTTCTTATAGCTGGCCTTCTCACTCCTTTTGTGGGACATTAAAATTAATATAGAACTTGAAATCCTCCCAGGTTCTAGAAGAGAAAACGGAGCCTTCATTAGCTACGTATTATATGTGGACAAGTACTCTGCTCCATTCCTTCAGCTAAAATCATCTAGATTTGATACATCCAATTGATTACACATGTTCACCAATGCCTTCTTATTCCCATAGTAATCACACAGGCTTGTTTATAAATCACGGGTGCATCTGTGGATAATATATACAAAGCACTCAATGCTCTACGTTCCCTTGTTTCAGGGACACCATGAATGTCCCTTTGCACTGTTCCCACGAACCCTCAAATCATGATTAATTTAAGCCTCTTTCTCTTCTTGCATAGGCTTGACACAACAAATGCTTCTCTGTCACATTGATTTTTCTGTCCTTGTAGATTCAAAGCCAGGGTTGAGTCTTCTTAGCAGGGTGAATTCTCAGACAAGGAAGTTTTGCAACCTAATTTACAGCCAGAGTCAAGCTTGTCAGGGAGTGCCAGAGGGGAACTGCCGCAACTAGCCCCTTAAGTATGCATTTAATAGTGTTTATCCAAGCAAATTTGGGATTTCTTCACTCTCTCCAACAAATATGTTATTTATAATACCTATCTTCTCTCATCTAGGTGTTTGAAAAATGTCTCTAACTTGTGTGGGCCAGAATGCATTTTGTTTTTCTATTTTGTTTTCTGTCATTTAGCAAGGGCAGTAACTATCAGACATTACTTGCCACTGCTCCAAATTGTGTCTCCTGCAGTGACCATATTTTAACCCTGAAGGAAAACAGGATAATCTTTTCAAATAAACATTCTCAAGGATGTTTAGAGGGATTCTAACCGCTACTGTGGAGATCTCTTATGATGTTCAGAATAGCTATACTGAGGCAGCACAATTGCAGTAAGTGGGGGTGTTCTAAATAAGCATTTGGTTTTCAGATTATGAATAATAACCAGCTTGGTTGTAAGCAAAGACGTGTGTGTGTGTGTGTGTGTGTGTGTGTGTGTGTTCCAAATGTCACTTGAGACCTTATTTGGGACTGTATTTTCCAATATATTTTGTAGAACATAAGGCACAGACAAGTCACCTAATCAAAGAATTGGTAAGGACTATCAGCAGTGCAGATATTTTCCTTAGAATGGTGTGTAACATCATGAATTGAAAATACCTTATGTTGAAAATACTATGGGAATAGCTCTCCTATACTATATCCAAATTTATCAGTGACAGTTTCTATTAGTTGTTTCTCCTCATGTCAGTGTGACTGACTTAGGTAGTTTGTTGTCTCTGCCCAGGATTTTAGGAAAGCCTGATTGCTCATGTACAAAGTACTGGGGAAAAAAATGAACTGGTTCCTATGGAGTGCATATCACCCTTGAACCATGGGAAACTTGGAAAATTGTCAAGTTGAGCCATTGTAGGCAACGATTGTCTGTATTTAAATGGAATCCCATTAGGTTTCATTAACCTACTTCTGGTCAGAACAGAGAGAAGTAAATGAAAGACAAGGAAACACCTGTGGCTAATGAAAGGAGGGGCTAAAATAAATGGCACTGTCCTCATAAAATTATTCATGCAGCATCTCTATTCTCAAGGAACTTGAAATACAGTAGAGAAAAAGCATAGGGCATGAATTGGATAAACAAAGAATTACTAGAATGATAGAATTAAGTGAAACCAGTGCATATCATGGAACTCAGCATGTCACCAACATGTTGTACTGAAATCATTACATACTCTATTAGAATATTTTTATATGTGCTCCTCTTGCTTGTCTGTGGCTTTCTTCATGGCAAATGGTGAATCTTCCAAGGTCCAGATTTCTCAGGAGTCATTGCTGGTTTGGGCCCATGTAAGAAGGGATTATTAAGAAAATGCATTTGGTCTTGAATTGGAATCATTTATCTCCCACTCTCTGTAATCATAAAGTGATGTAAAGAGTTTATCACTTGTCTAAGATATTGAACCTAAGAAGCATCTTTTAAATTCACCTCTCTCTCACACACATGACACAAAGGCAAAGTTATTACATGGAAAAAAACCTGTTACAAGTTTTGGGAAAAGGAAATGGAATGAAAGGCACACATGTAACTTACAATTTCGAGGGAACACAGAGAGGGCTCTACCCATAAAGGAGCTTGACATAGAAGCCGGATGACCTGAGTTCAATATCCAGAACTCAAGAGAGAGTACAAGCATGCAACCAACTCCTTAACGTACCTGTGCTCTTGTACAGTCACGAGTCAGTCATGAGATTGAGAGAAGAATCCCACTTACTTTCTGCTGTGCCCATAGTCCCATTATCTCCTTCGTGGAAAAGCTTGATGAAAACATAGTGCATGGCTTATTTCAGAGGAAATCAAAGCTAGAGAGGAAAACTTCAGTGACTGGCTTTTATTGTTGAGTCCTGGATCATGCTTTGCCCTAATCCACACTACTTTAGAACGAGTCAGTGAAGTTTTCTCAAAAAGAAGTCTATTATTTTTTCCTTTGGACATTCAGATAGATGTTCCATTGTGGGGAAACTGGGATAATCCCCACTAATAACTAAGAGGGGAAAAGAAGAGTGCATAAAAATAAATCTCATGAATTCTCCAAGTTTGGGAGAAACAGAATCAAAGGTGTCCTATCTTCAGCAATCTTTTTGAGCTGCTATATGGAGTTGTGTGACTGTGTATGTTCCATTGCTTGGGAACCTTTGTGAGGCAGAGAATGGAAAGCAAAGAAGCCCTGCATGCTAGCCATGTCTGGGAATGTGTGGGGACTGTTAGAAGCAGGAAACAAATGGATACCTGACTTTTTCTCTCATTTCTTGCTCCCTTACTCAGATTTTGTTCTTTGATCATATCATGAAGATTATATCCTATGAATCTTATGATAGATTGAAAACTTTAGAGTTTTTGAAGTTCTTACTGGTGGACTAAGGCTCCATGAGAGTTTGCACAGTCACAAAAAGTAAGCCTCTAAAACCTCATTTGACCACTTACCTTTTTTTTTTTTTTTTTTTTTTTTTTTTTTGGTAGGGGAAATTATAAGGTAATTTTTAGCCTGTGGGGATTTTTTCCTGATTATTAAAAAAACCTTTTCATTGGTTCTTTGTGAGTTTCACATCATGCACCACATTCCCACTCCTTTCCCTGTCTTCTCAAACTCTTGCTCTGCCTTTGCAAACTCCTTCCCCAACAAAACATACATAAACATACAAAGCAAAATAGAAAATATTTCATGGTGGAAGCTCTAGTTTGTCACAGCATGTCGCACAATATACCCCTCTATTTACATGCATTCTCACTTGCAAATGTTCATTGGAACAAGTCATTGGTCTAGTTCAGGGTCTGTGGCTTCTGTGACACCATCAATGTTGGATCTTTACTGGGACTCCTGTCTTTTCTCCTGTTGATAACCTGTGTCATTGAGATACTGCAGTTCTAGATAGGCAGGACCCACCTTTTCTCTTGCCCTAACAGTTCACAGATGACATAGATTATAGGATGGGCCAACTTAAAGTCATGGATCTGGGTCTGGGTGGCAGCTTAGCTGGTCAACATACAGGCTTTCCCTAATCCATACCGCCACGGTAAGCTCTCAAGCCCTGTACCAATTAGGCCACAGAATACCACCATCAGTAAGAGGTAGAGTCAGCTTCCTACTTTGCTCTAGTGCTCTTGGGACTAGTTCACCTGCCTTCAGAGCCAGCTCCACTGTGCTGCCCAATCAAGACATGGAGCTTCCACTCCAGAGATTGTTGGGTAGTGAAGGGCTGGACCAGCTCTGGCACTCTCACACCCTCATGGAAAATTTACCCATGCCTTCACCATCAGGGCCAGTTCCACTATTGTGGGGAGCACTTCTGGAGTTAACTTTGGTTGACTTCTTGTTTGTGATTAATCATGAATGAATCTGCCATTATCTGTCTTTGTTTTTAATTAAGAAGTGTGCTATACCCTGCCAAATTCCTCTGATTATGTATATATTCTTGAGAGACTGTCCAAGCCTGAAAGAAACTGTCTTAGTCAACATAGATACTATGTACCATAAACTCACCATAAAAGCATTTGTGGCCATTGTTTGTTTTTCTGATATTGGTCATGCTTTCTGATGCTTGCCTTTAAAAGACACTGGGAAAGTAAACTTGCTTGCTGGTGCGGTATTAGCTAGTAGCCTTTCTATCTCTGTCTCTTGCATCTTCTTTCTGCCTTTCCTATAATCATCCACACTACCCTTGTTGAGGTTCCTTTGTTGGCTGATCTATCTTGACTACTGAGGGAAGCAGTGCAAGACACCAATGGAAATGATGTGCTCTGGAAAATTGAAGTGTTGGCAGTGGTGAGTAACTGTCAGGAGTAAAAGACATAGGAAAACATAGAAAATAATAAGGGATTTGTGCAAAAGGAAGGGAGCTCAAGAAAGTAAGGGAGCTTTGAAAAAGCTAAACACAGGAAAACAAAAAACAAGAAATATTAGCGTAGAAACAGGAAATATGGGACAGGGAAATAGTCGCTTGCTTTTTGTACATATGCTTAGAACACAGGGAGATAGGATAAGCCAGCAGCAGATGTTTAATGCTAGGACAAAAATTTCATGGTCATTAGAATACCTATGAGTGTGAGAAAAGTTTTGTGGATACTTTTAGCTTGTGGGCTTTAATTAAAGGCGGCTTGGACCCTAGATATAAGAAAGAAAATGTCTAAATGGTCTAAGTGTTGCTAGATCCTGCAGCAGTGATTACTGATAAGCCCAAATTAACTATCAAGCCTACTGCCCCTTCTGTTTATGAGGATACTAAAAAGGCCATAACAACACTGAAAGAGAAGCCTCTTGATCCTGAAGAAGACTTAGAAGAAGAAGCTACACAATATAAGAAGAATTGGCCTTTGCAAGCTTCTCAGTAACTCAAAGACATAAGCATAAGGATGAATAGAAGGAGCAACTTCAACAATTTATACAATACCTCACACACTGGATGGAAAAAAATTTAGGAAAGTTACAGACCAAAGTAAAGGATGATAATGATGAAGATATTATTACACGTAGTATTGTAGCATGTCTAGATCCACCTATGGAAAGATAGGATCCTTTAGTGGCATTGATGCACCCTAAGTTGAGGAAAAGGCTCTTGCTCTCAATAAAAATATTATGTCCCAATTGCAGGCAGGATTCCAGTATGCTCTAGACTAGGGAAAGGGTGTATACAGATTTCATTTATAGTGCCCTGTGTTGGAGAAGCAGGATGCACAGGGAAATCTTGTTAGAATTTATCAGCCTATACTTTTAAACAATTGAAAAAATTAAAAGCTTCATGTGCCCAATATGGGCATACCATCCCTTTCACTATGGCTGTACTTGAGAATTTACCTACAGATGCGTTACTTCCTGATGATTACAAACATCTGACTAGAACTTGCTTAAGTGGAGAGGATAACTTACTTTGGAGAACAAAATTTGAACTTTGTAAAAGAAATGCTGAACTGAATTCCCATGCTGTTACTGCTGGGGTGAATTATGAAATGCTGGTTGGAGAAGGACAGTATGCAGGGATAACTCAGCAGTTGATGTATAACCCTGGAGTCAGTGCACAGATGAACAGTGCTGTGTGTAATGTTTCGGGTGCTTACCTACAAAAGAGATGCTCCATGAAGACTTAGAAAAAACACGCCAAGGGCCAGCTGAGCAATAGCATTTGAGTTTGGTGGTTGCATATGGGGTGAGTCCCTGGGTGAGACAGCCTCTGAATGATCTTTACTTCAATCCCTGTTCCTCTATTTGAGCTTGTGTACGTCCCATAAATGTTTTATTCTTTCTTCTAAGGACTGAAGCATCCCCATTTAAGCCTTCCTTCCTTTTGAGCTTCACAAGGTCTGAGAATTTTTTCTTGGGTCTTCAGAACTTTCTAGAACTAGTATCCACTTATCAGTGAGTGCACACTTTTGTAACTAGGTTACCTCACACAGAATAATAGTCTCTAATTCCATGCATTTGCCTATGAATTTCATGAAGTCATTGTTTCTAATAGTTGAGTAGAACTTCATTCTGTAAATGTACCACACTTTCTGTATCCATTTCTCTGTTTAAGGACATCTGGGTTCTTTCCAGCTTCTGGCTATTATAAATAAGGCTGCTGTGAACATGGTAGAACATGTGTCCTTGTTGTATGTTGGAGAATTTTGGGGGTATATGCCCAAAAGTGGAATAGCTGTGTCCTTAGGTAGTACTATATCCATTTTCTGAGGAACTGCCAAACTGATTTTCAGAGTGGTTGTACCAGCTTACAACCCTACCAACAGTGGAGGAATGTTCCTATTTTTCATATCCATGCCAGCATCTGCTGTCACTTGAGTTTTTGATCTTAGCCATTCTGACTGCTGTGAGGTGGAATCTCAGTGTTGTTTTGATTTGCATTTCCCTGATGACTAGAAATGATGAGCCTTTCTTTAGGTGCTTCTCTGTCATTCAGTATTTCTCAGTTGAGAATTCTTTGTTTAGTTCTGTATTCCATTTTTAATAGGATTGTTTGACTTGTTGAAGTCTAATGTCTTGAGTTCTTTGTAAATATTGGATATTTAGCCCTCTATCAAATGTAGAATTGGTAAAGATCCTTTTCCAATCTGTTGGCTGACATATTGTCTTTTTGATAGCGTCTTTAGCCTTACAGAAACTTTGCAATTTCATGAGGTCCCATTTGTCAATTCTTGATCTTAGAGCATGAGTCATTGGTGTTCTGTTCAGGAAAAATTTCCCTGTGCCCATGTGTTCTAAACTCTTCCCTACTTTCTTTTCTAATGGTTTTAGTGTGCCTGATTTTATGTGGATGCCTTTGATCCACTTGGACTTCAACTTTGTACAAGGAGATAGGAAAGGACTAGCATTCTTCAGTATGCAGACTGTCAGTTGAACCAGCATCATTTGTTGAAGAGGCTGTCCTTTTCCCACTGAATGTTTTTAGCTGTAGGTGTGATGCTTCATTTCTTTGTCTTCGATTCCATTCCATTGATTTGCCTGTCTCTGTACCAATACCATGCAATTTTTATCACAATTGCTTTGTAATACACCTTGAGGTCAGGGATGGAGATTTCCCTGGAAGTTTTTTTATTGTTGAGGATAGATTTTGCTATTGTAAGTTTTTGTTATTCCAGATGAATTTGTAAATTATCCTTTCCAAATCTATGAAGAATTGAGTTGAAATTTTGATCGGAATTGCATTGACTATGTATATTGCTTTTGGCAAGAAGACCATTTTTACAATGTTGATCTTTCCACTCCATGAGCATGGGCTATCTTTTCATCTTCTGAGATCTTTTTCAATTTCCTTCTTCAGAGATTTGAAGTTCTTGTCATACAGATATTTCACTTGCTTAGTTGGGGTCACACCAAGGTATTTTATATTCTTTGTGAGTATTATAAAGGTTATTTTTTCACTAATTTCTTACCCAGCATGTTTATCCTTTGAGTAGAGGAAGGCTACTGATTTTTTTTTTTTGAGTTAATTTAATATCCAGCCAATTTGATGAAGCTGTTTTTCAGTTGTAAAGGTTCTCTGGTGGAATTTTTTGGGGTCACTTAACAATATTATCATATCATTTTTAAATAGTAGTATTTTGACTTTTTCATTTCCAATTTGTATCCATTTGACTTCATTTTGTTGTTTAATTGCTCTTGCCAGGATATCCAGTACTATATTAGTTAGGTAGGGAGAGAGTGGGCTGCCTTTTCTGATTTTAGTGGGATTGCTTTGAGTTTCTCTCCACTTATTTTGATCTTGGCTACTGGCTTGCTCTATATTGCTTTTAGTATGTTTAGGTATGGTCCTTGGATTCCTGATGTTTCAAAAAATTTTAACGTGAAGAGGTGTTGAATTTTCTCAAATGCTTTCTCAGCATCTAGTGAGATGATCATGTGATTTGTTTCTTTGAGTTTGTTTATATGGTGGATTACATTGACAAATTTTCCTATATTGAATGATCCCTGTATCCCTGAAATGATCATGATGAATGGACGTATTGATGTGTTCTTAGATTCAATTTGCAAAAGTTTTATTGAGTGTATTTGCATTGGTATCCATAAAGGAGATTGATCTGAAGTTCTCTTTTTTGGTTGGGTCTTCGTGTAGTTTAGGTCTGAATGTAATTGTGGCTTCAAAGAACTAGTTGGGTAGTGTTCCTTCTTGTTCTGTTTTGTGGTCTTGTTTGGAGAGTCTTGGAATTAGGCCTTCTATGAAAGTCTGGTAGAATTCTGCACTGAACTGGTCCTGTTTTTTTTTTTTTTTGTTGTTGTTTTGTTTTTGTTTTGTTTGTTTTGTTTTGTTTTTTGCTCTTTGCTTGGGAGACTTTTTGATGACTGCTTTTATTTATTTAGTTGTGGGATTATTTAAATGGTTTATCTGATTTAACTTTTGTACCTGATATCTGTCTAGAAATGTGTCTATTTCCTCTAGATTTTCAAGTTTTGTTGAGTATAGGTTTTTGGGGTAAGGTCAGTTGATTTCTTGAATTACTTCAGTTTCTGTTGTTATGTCTCCCTTTTCATTTCTGATTTTGTTAATTCTGACACTCTGTGCCCGTCAGTTAATCTGGGTAAAGGTTTATCGATTTTGTTGATGTTCTCAAAGAAACAGCTTCTGGTTTAGTTGATTCCTTGATTAGTTCTTTTTGTTTCTACTTGTTTGAATTCTTCTCTGAGTTTGATTATTTCCTGCTGTCTACACCTCTTGGGTTTATCTGCTTCTTTCTGTTTTAGAACTTTGAGCTGTGTGGTCAAGCTGCTAGTGTATGCTCTCTCCAGTTCCTTTTGGAGGCACTAAGAGCTATGAGTTTTCCTCTCAGTATTGCTTTCATTGCATCCCATAGGTTTGGTTATGTTGTGCTTTCATTTTCAACAAATTCTAGAAAATTTTTAATTTCCTTCTTTATTTCTTCTTTGATCATGCTATCATTGAGTAGAGCATTGTTCAACTTCCATGTGTATATGGGATTTTTCTTTTCTTTGTTGTTATTAAAGACCAGCCTTAGTCCATGGCGATCTGATAAGATGCATGGGAGTCTTTCAATCTTCTTATATCTGTTGTGGCTTGGTTTGTGACCAACTATATGGTCAATTTTGGAGGTGCCATGAGGTGCTGAGAAGAAGTTGTATTCTTTTGTTTTAGGATGAAATGTTCTGTAGATGTGTATTAATTCCAATTGTTTCATAACTTCTGCTAGTTTCACTGCATCTCTGTTCAGTTTCTGCTTCCATGATACATCCATTGATGAGAGTGGGTTTATAAAGTCTCTCACTATTATTGTGTGTGGTAGAATATGTTTTGAGCTTTAGTAGGGTTTTTTTTTTTATGATTATATGTGCTCTTGTAATTTGGAGCATATATGTTTAGGATTGAGAATTCGTCCTGATATATTTTTTCCTGTAATGAGTAAAAAGTGTTCTTCCATATCTTTTTTGATAACTTTTGGTTGAAAATCAACTTTATTCGATATTCGAATGGCTACTCTAGCTTGTTACCTGGGGCCGTTTGCTTGAAAGTTTTTTTCTCATCCTTTTACTCTAAGATAATGTCTGTCTTTGTCTCTGAGATGAGTTTCCTGTACGCAGTAAAATGCTGGGTTTTGTTTATGTATCCAGTCTGATAGTCTATGTCTCTTTATTAGGGAATTGAGTCCATTTATGTTAACAGATATTAAGGAATAGTGATTGCTGATTCCTGCTATTTTTGCTTTCAGAGGTAGAATTATGTCTGTGTGTTTTTCTTCTTTTTGTTTTCTTGTTTAGTTATTTTCTTGCTTTTTCTAGAATGTAGTTTCTCTTTTTGTGTTGGGTTTTCCATCCACTTTTCTTTGTAGGGTTGGATTTGTGGTCAGATATTGTGTAAATTTAGTTTTGTCCTGGAATATCTTGGTCTCTCCATCTATGGTAATTGAGAGTTTTGCCGGATATAGTCACCTGGGCTGACATTTGTGTTCTCTTAGAGTCTGTGTGTGATGTCTTTTGGAAGGCTGATATTTTTTGTTTAATTTTTTGAAAATTAGCTATAATTTATTCCTTAAAATCATTACCATATCTTTGTTGAAATGATTGGTTTCATCAGGACATTTTCAGACATCTGTGTCATGTTCTTACTCATCATGCATTACCTCTCTTGTCCCTATTAACCCCCCCTTCCTCCCCTTCCCTCCCTCCCCTCCCTTCCCTCCCCTCCTTCTCCTCCCTCCCCTCCCCTCCCTCCCCTCCCTTCCCTCTCCTTCTCTCCCCTCACCTCCCTCCCCTCCCCTCCCTCTCCTTCCTCCCCTCCCTCTCCTCCCTCCCCTCCCTTTCCTCCCCTCCCTCCCTTCCCTTCCCTCCCTCTTTTCCCTTTTCTCCCCTCCCTTCCCCTTCTCTCCCACTTTCTCCCAACTCCAAAATAGTTGTTCTTTTGCTTTAATGCCACATATATATTATCTATTGATATGTATTCATTATATCAATGTATTTATAATTATATATAATGTATATATAATACATAACAAATTTTATAAATGTAATTGTTCTTTCTGAATCTGGTTTATTTTGTTTAAGGTGATGTTTTCCAGTTTTATCCATTTACCTGCAAGTAAAACACCTTTGTTCTTTGTGTCTTATGTACTAGGTTTCCTTTATGTTGTTTGTTGGGGCCACAGAGGTCCTTGAACTAAAAGAGAATCCCTAAGAGAACTAGGAATGTTAATCATGTAGGGGTGTCTTCTCAATGGAAAAAAATAAAAATTGAATGCTTGCATTCCATCCATAAACCTGAGAGTAGATCTTGTTAATGACCTGCTAATCATTTTGCTATTTGTGGAGGCAGACATTACTCACTTTTTGCAATAGATGCATATCTCACCCAAATTTCCACAATTAATTATTCTAGACTCTTCTTCTCCTAGACCATTGTTTATCATTAGGGGAGATGTATTTTACTTTGAAATGTCCTGCTCTGTATGTGATAGATCAAAGACCACATCAGATTCTATAAAGCCACCCTCATGGCCACATGCATATTGTAAAGTAGTTTCTATATAGTCATACCGTAAATTTTATTGTGTACTAGAATAATTGTTGCCAGGAAACCTTTTCTCAAATTCTACTGTATTTTAAATATGCTGACAATGAGCCACCTAGCATTAGACTTCTCTAAATCTGATCCAGGTTAACTAAATCAATCTGTAGCTGGCCTTTCATTCTTATCTCTTTGTGTGTTTCACTTCCTGGTCCACTTATGAAACCTTTAGAAATGCCATTCAGTCACCCAGATGATTGCTATCTAGGCCAATTTTTTGACTTGACTATTATGAATAGTGGCACTGTTCATAATAACATGGATGTCCTGGTGGCTCTGTGGTATGTTGACTTCGATTTTCATATCAGAGGGATCATTTGAAATTTTCATGAAAAACAGTGAATGTTTTATGACATTTTGGTGCAGTTAATATCACTTATACTGGACTATCAGCACTAAATATTTTCTAAATATTATCTATTGACATAAATTAAAATATCTAGTTATATCCAGAGGACACTGTTTTCATTTCTGACCTCCAGCTCTTGCAACCCTCTGCTTCCTATTCTGTCACGGTCCCCGAACTTTGGCAATAGGGTGGTTATAAATGTTCCATTTGTAGTTAGATACTCTACTGGCACTTATTCTATAACTTTGACATGTTATGAATATCTGCATGAAGAATGCCATTATCATTTTGTCTAGTCATAAAGCTGAGTAAACAAATCTTGCAAGAACAATTTAGTTCGGTCTCTTCCTCTTTGAAATTAATCTCCATATTAGCGTTCTGCAAATCCCTTACAGTTAAATTCATATACAAAATAACACCATGGACTGTGGTGTATACTACAGCTTAATTGTCACACAAATGTGACCTCTCTTTGCCTGTCCTAAGGGATTTAGACTGCTTCCTTCCTCTTTGTCGAATTGAACACTACATTTGAGTCTTGAATATAGTCTGGAGGTGCAGTGATATGAGCCATAGATTATTTGCCGTGTGGAGTCCACTGAAGCTTGCTCACACACTTGCCTATTTTACTGCTTGTTTGGTTCTGAATATTTGCCTCCCTGTAGCTTGCTTGATCATATCCGACCTATCTATATCTCATACCATTTAGATAATTCATCTCAGGGTTGGACAATAGAGTTAAACGTGCCCCTAACTTTGCACAGCCAGTCCTATTCTGTCACCTATTGTCACCTTACCTAGTGTCATCCCTCAATGACCATGGGAAGAAAGAACAGAGAATTTCCTTTGTCTTCATTAACTGTATATAAACTTCGAACTTTCTACTTGTAAGCCTTCATAATTTACTGTGAAAATCATAAAGGAGTGTTAAATCCTGCTCTTAACCCTAAAAAATTACATCTGCTTTTATATTTTTTGTTTTCTTGACTGAAGTTTATGAAAAAACCATGGAAGATGCTTCCTCCCACAGAAACTTCTAGAGTAGTCAACTACAAGCTGGGAAGGTCGAAGCTCACAGTCTTCAAACTTATTCCCTCTTTTCAGTTCGTTTTCTCTTATTCCTCTAAGGACATCTCACATAATAACCAAAGTATACAGACTTCCTTTTCCTGCCTGCGTGGCTCATGCAGGGCTGATGTCCACTCCTGGCACTCCTGCTTGCTCCCTCTGTTGCCAAAGGAACTATGATCCTTTCCTAAAGCTCCCCATTAGGTATATTGTATTTCAATTGGGTAAAATATTCTTATGTTTGGAGATGCAGGAAAAACTAAATGGGAACCAAAGTGTTTGAAACTCAAATGATCACATCCAGAGCTTGTTCTCTCCTGCCAACTGAATGAGGTTCTACAGGAAAAATTCCTGACGGTCTTAGAGCCTCAGCTTTTACATCTGCAAAATGGAATGATAATAATTCAATGCAATCTGGCTTTAAATTTGTTTGTTTACATCCCCAATGCTTCTCTCTGTCCTAGTCCCCTTCACAGAGTTCTTCTCTCATTCCCTCCCTTTTGCCTCTGGGAGGGTAGTTACCCCCACATGTGCACCATGTGTATGTCTACCCTGGGGCATCAAGTCTCTGCAGGATTAGTCACATCCTGTCCCACTAAGTCCAGACAAGGCAGCCCTTGGCTCCATTTGTGGCTTGGCAGTGGAAGGCTCAGACTACCTCCTGTATGCTCTTTTGTTGATGGCTCAGTTTCTGAGAGCTCCCAGGGGTCCAAGTTAGTTAACACTGTTGGTCTTCCTGTGGTATTGCCATCTCCTTGAGAACTTTCAGTCCTTCCCTCGACTTCCACAGAGGTCCCTGACCTCTGTCCAATGTTTGTCTGTGGGTATCTGCATCTGTCTCAGGCAGCTGCTGGGTAAAGCCTATCGGAGGGCTGCTGTTCTAGGCTCCCATCTGCAAGCACAACATAGCATCATTAATAGTTTCTGTCCATGGGATGGGTCTCAAAATGTGCAGGTCAATGGTAAACTATTCCCTTAAATTTCTGCTTTATCTTTGTCCCTGCATTTCTTTTAGATAGAACTAATTTTGGGTCAAAAGTTAATCAGGCTTCATGATTTATTATCAGATTTATGTTAGCAGAGTAGCCCTTGGTAGTTAGGCTATAACTACTGTAGAGCAATGAACACGACTACAATGAACAGTTTCCTATGGACCCCTGGGGACACATATTTTATTAGACTCCAGGTTGACTAAGAGGCACCATGGTTGCCTTGCTCCTGGTTCCCTGAAGCTTCGTACAGGATTCCGTACCTAGCAGATATTCAGGTATATCAGATATCTTGGGGTTACTGTCAAGCTACAAATGCTCTAAGAGGAATGGGCTCAGTAGGGTGAACAGACTGAGCAGTTTAAAGACCAGGCTTTGTAAGGCTTTTGCCTTAGCTGAGCAAGACTCTACCAAGCAGGGTGGTTTTGCAGAGAAAATGGCAGGTTTCATGTGATGTAGGACCAGAAGGTGACCCCTTTCTGTAGTCATTCTCAAGATAAATCAGAAAAGAGAGACAAGTGATAGGGTCAGCTGCTCTTAAACATTGGGAAACAACCCAGTCATCACTGATTAATCTTTGATAATTTATCCTTTGGACATTATTTAGAAAGGGAATTTTAAATGGAATCAGTTGAACTCTCATCACCCTTTCTCCTACTAAAATCATCAAAAGAAATTGGAACTTAAATTTTTAAAAAAACTGCTGGGTCTGTCCATTTTTTTCTTGAACTTATAATTTTTCAGAAGTATGGTGAAACATTTAACATTTTGGAAAATGAATGTTAAGTGAAAGTGTCCTAGAAAAAAATAAGTATAAAATCAAACGACACTAAATATGAGCAATATTAGACAGGTTCAAAAGGCCATTTTCTTTCTTCTAGTATTTGGATGCGATGATGTTCCTTGCTTTGCCATTTTTAATATCATGAGGAGATTATGAATAGGTTAAGACATTCTGATATTGCTGTCAATAGATCCAAAAATCAGTTTATTGGTTAGAATTAAGATGATTTTTAAGAAGAATAAAATATAAGAGAAAACCAAGGATTGGACTGCAAGGACAGATTTTATGTAACTATCATGTGTGTGTTATGGATACAAATACAACTTATGTGTGTATCAACAAACTGTGTATTTCCCACTGTGAGAATTACTTAAAACTTTTCAAATTGCCAAATTGTCTAGTACTATGCCTTGTTTGTAAATTATTGCTTGGTTATGCAGGAGAAGTGATTACCTATGGAACATCAAATAATATCAGGTTGTGGGTGCTGAGGTAGGAGACAGGGGGCTGTTCTTCACTCAACAGTGTACTGTGTAAAGAATGATGGTCTCCCCACCCCATGTCAATGTTGTTATGTCTAGAAATGCTATACATGTTTTCAGGTGATATCACAGAGCTCACAGAAGCAACCTAGTTGGAAGGCCTCTCATTCCAAAAGTTGATGTTTGGCTGTTGGGTTCAAAATATCTGTAACTCTCCTACCTTTGTTATATACAATCCTCTTCTTTCGAATCTACTTGGATTTGTTTTATGTAATTGAAGCATCCTTATTAAACTGCAAGTAGACCTTCGTAAATTCTGTGCGCATGAGCCCTTGTCATCAAGACATTTTTACCTGCACAGATATATAGGTACGTAAAATAGGTGTGAAAATCATTTATTAAAACATTTCTTTGATATACATATAATTTTACAATTTATTAGAGATGTAGTGAATTTACATTACAATAACATAGGCACACATATTCATTTTTTATATACAGAATTAAATCTTTGCTGGCACTATATTGACACTATAAGACAAAGAACATCTTTAGTGTTTGATTATATAATTGGGGGTGGTAAGCCCACTACTTTGCATAAAATCATAGTGTAGATAAAACTGAAGAGGTACACTTAGGTTTATTTTGGAAATCATTGGAAATTCTGTCCTAATCGCAAGTCAAAATTAAATTAAATTATTTTTTTAAAATGTGGTATGTGTGTGTGTGTGTGTGTGTGTGTGTGTGTGTGTGTGTTACCATGTGTGACTGCCCCCACAAAGCTCAGAATAAAGTGTCAGGTGTCCTGAGGCTGGAGTTACAATCTGTTGCGAGCCATTTGATGTGGGTGCTGGAAGTAAAACTCAAGTTCTCTTGAAGAAGAGAAAGCACTCTTACCCATTAAGCCTTCACTCTAGATCCTCATTAAGTCATTGTTAATGAAAAAAAGTTATCACTTTTGAACAGGCTGAGAAAGAAATTAGAGAAGTGACATCCTTCACAATAGTCACAAAGAATATAAAATACCTTGAGGTGACCCTAACCAACCAAATTAAGGATCTATATGACAAGAACTTTAAGTCTCTGAAGAAGGAAACTGAAGATCTCAGAAGATGGAAATATATTTCCTGCTCATTGATTCAAAGGATCAACATAGTAAAAATGGCCATCTTGCCTAAGGCAACCTACAAATTCAATGCAATTCCCACAAAAATTCCTACTCAATTCTTGATAGTGTTAGAAAGAGAAATTTGCAAATTTATTTGAAATAATAAAAAACCCAGGATAGCAAAAACTATTCTCAACAATAAAAAAAATTCTGGGAGAATCACAATCTCTGACCTCAAGCTGTATTACAGATCAATTGTGATAAAAAATTAATACATGGCATTGGTATAGAGACAGGCAGGTAGATCAATGGAATAGAATTGAGGACCCAGAAATGAACTCACACACCTATGGTCACTTGATCTATGACAAAGAGCAAAAAAGATTCAATGAAAAAAAGAAAAGCCTCTTTAACAAATGGTGCTGGTTCAACTAGTATTCAGCATACAGAAGAATGCAAATCAATCCTTTCTTATCTCCTTTTACAAAGCTGAAGTCCAAGAGGATCAAAGACCTCCACATAAAACCAGGTACACTGAAACTAATAGAAGAGAAAGTGGGGAAGAGCTTAGAACACATAGGCATACGGAAAAATGTCCTGAACAGAACACCAATGGCTTATGCTCTAAGATAATAAATCTACAAATGAGATATCATGAAATTGCAAAGCTTATGTAAGGCTAAGGACACTGGAAGTACAAATCAGCAACCAACAGATTAGAAACGGATCTTTACTAATCCTACATCTTATAGAGGGCTACTATCCAATATATACAAAGAACTCAAAACGTTAGACTCCTAAGAATTAAATAATACTATTTAAAATGGGGTACAGAGCTAAACAAAGATTTCTCAACTAAGAAATATTGAATGTCGAATTTTTGAATATAGAAGCACCTAAAGAGGGGGCGCAGAACAGGGCTTGGTCCATCTGCCACCTGGACCAGCAGTTCCTAAAGTTTTAAAGACTGGTGAGTAGGAGATCTGGGCAGCCAGGGAGCAGAGAGAGCTCTGCGGAGTGTGCATGGAAAGTGTGCCCCCCCCCCGTCTGAGCCAGGGACCAGGGAAACAGCATTGAAACCTCTGTTTCCACCCTGCAACTTTGGGGTGCAGAACAGAGCTCGACCCATCTGCCACCCAGACCAGAAGTTCCTAAAGTTTTAAAGACTGGAGAGTAGGAGATCTGGGCAGCCAGGAAGTAGAGAGATCTCTGCAGAGTGCGCACAGAAAAGCACGCCCCCACCCTGCTTCCACCCGGCGGCTTTGTGGCGCAGAACAGGGATGGACCATCCGCCACCTGGACCAGTGGAGATCCAGGGTCATAGACCAGATACAAGGGAAAGGTAAGAACATATCACTGACAACAAGATGGCAAGAGGAAAGTGAAAGACTATATCCCAAGGAAACCAAGACAACCTGGCAACACAAGAACCCAGCTCTCCGATAACAGCAAACATTGGAATGCCAAACACTCCAGAAAAAGAAGACGCAGACCTGAAATCATACCTCAAGACGCTGATAGAGATACTTAAACAAGAGCCGGAGGAAAAGCAAAAAGTATACAAGCTTTTAAAGAGGAAACGAGAAAAACATTCAAAGAACTCGAAGAACTAGAAGAAAACAGAACCAAAGAGATGAAGGAATGGAAGAGGGAATTTAAAACGGAAATTGACACAATAAATAAAACACTAAAAGAGATAACTCTAGAGGTAGAACACCTAAAAAAGAAATCAGAAGTCACAGAAGCAAGCATTTCCAATAGAGTACAAGAAATGGAAGAGAGAATCTCCGGGGCAGAAGACAACATTGTAAACATAGACAAAACAGCCAGAGAAGATGCAAATAACAAAAAGCTCCTAATCCAAAATGACCAGGAGATCCAGGACACAATGAGAAGACTGAACCTAAGGATAATAGGAATAGAAGAGGGAGAAGAGTATCAACTAAGAGGCACAGTAAATATCTTCAACAACGTAGAAGAAAAATTCCCTACCCTTAAGAATGAGATGACCACTAGCATAAAAAAAGCCTTCAGAACTCCAAATAGGTTGGACAAGAAAAGAAATACCTCCCAACACATAATAGTCAAAACACCAAGTACCCAAAGCAAAGAAAGAATACTAAAAGCAGTAAGGGAAAAAGGTCAGGTAACATATAAAGGCAGACCAATCAGACTCACACCCGATTTCTCAACAGAGACTATGAAAACTAGAAGAGCCTGGACAGACATCATGCACACCCTAAGAGAACACAAGTGCCAGCCCAAGATGCTATACCCAGCAAAACTATCAATCATTATAGATGGAGAGATGAAGCTATTTCAAGACAAATCTAAATTTACACAATATCTGACCACAAAATCAGCACTACAATGAATTATAGGCGGAAAACCCAAAACAATGAGGGGAAATACATCCTAGTAAAAACAAGAAAACTCCTAAGCAAAAAAACCAAAAGAAGAAAAAGACACAGACACAACTCAATCCACTAAAGCAATAATAGCAGGAAACAGAAACAACTATTCCTTGATATCTATTAACATAAATGGACTCAACTCCCCAATAAAGAGACATAGGCTATCAGACTGGATACATAAACAAAATCCAGCCTTTTGCTGCATACAGGAAACTCATCTCAGAGACAAAGACAGACACTATCTCAGAGTAAAAGGGTGGGAAAAAACTTCCAAGCAAACAGCCCCAAGAAGCAAGCTGGAGTGGCTATTCTAATATCGAATAAAGTAAATTTCCAACCAAAAGTTATCAAAAAAGATAAGGAAGGACACTTTTTACTCATTACCGGGGAAATCTGTCAGGAGGAACTCTCAATCCTTAACATATATGCTCCAAATAAAAAAGCACCAACATTCATAAAAGAAACCCTACTAAAGTTCAAAAAATGCATTGTGTCCCACACAATAATATTGGAAGACTTTAATACCCCACTCTCTCCAATGGACAGATCATGGAAACAGAACCAGAACAAGGACACTGTAAAACTAGCAGAGACTTTGAACCAACTGGAATTAATAGATATCTACAGAACATATCATCCTAAAGTAAAAAAATACAACTTCTTCTCATCACCCCATGGCACCTTCTCGAAAATTGACCACAAAATTGGACACAGAACGAGCCTCAATTGATATAAGAAGATTGAAATACTCCCATGCATCCTCTCAGATCACTATGGTCTAAGGCTGGTTTTTAACAACAACAAAGACAACAAAAAGCCCACATACACATGGAAACTAAACAATGCTCTGTTAAAGGATAGCAAGGTCAAAGAAGAAATAGAGAAAGAAATTAAGGATTTTCTAGAATTCAGCGAAAATAAAAACACAACATACTTAAACCTATGGGATGCAATGAAAGCAGTACTGAGAGGAAAACTCATAGTCCTAAGTGCTTCCAAAAAGAAACTGTAGAGAGCATACATCAGCAATCTGACAGCACAACGGAAAACCCTAGAACAAAAGGAAGCAGATACACCCAAGAAGAGTAGATGGCAAGAAATAATCAAAATTAGGGCAGAAATAGACCAAATAGAAACAAAAAGAACCATTGAAAAAATCAACAAAACCAAGAGCTGGTTCTTTGAGAAAATCAACAAGATTGATAAACCCCTAGCCATACTAATTAGAGGGCAAAGAGTATACAAATTAACAAAATCAGAAAGGAAAGTGGAGACATAACAACAGAAACTGAGGAAATTCAAGAAATCATCAGATCCTACTACAAAAACCTATACTCCACAAAGTTGGAAAATCTGGAGGAAATGGACGAATTCCTAGACAGATACAAGATCCTAAAGTTAAACCAGGACAAAGTTAATCATCTAAATAATCCCATAACACCTAAAGAAATAAAAGAAGTCATCAAAAGCCTCCCAACCAAAAAAAGCCCAGGTCCAGACGGGTTCACTGCATAATTTTATCAGACATTTATTGCGGACATAACACCAATACTCACCAAACTATTCCACAAGATAGAATCAGATGGAATACTACCTAACTCATTTTTTGAGGCAACAATAACCCTCGTACCTAAACCACACAAAGACCCTACAAGGAAAGAGAACTTCAGACAAATGTCACTTATAAACATTGATGCAAAAATACTCAACAAAATCCTTGCAAATCAAATCCAAGAACACATCAAAACGATCATTCACCATGACCAAGTAGGCTTCATCCCTGGGATGCAGGGATGGTCTAATATAAGGAAATCCATCAATGTAATCCACCATATAAACAAACTCAAAGAACAAAATCACATGGTCATCTCACTAGATGCTGAGAAAGCATTTGACAAAATTCAACACCCATTCATGTTAAAAGTCCTGGAAAGATCTGGAATCCAAGGTCCATACCTAAATATCATAAAAGCAATATACAGCAAACCAACAGCTAACATCAAACTTAATTGTGGGAAACTTGAAGCAATCTCACTAAAATCAGGGAGTCGGCAAGGCTGCCCACTGTTTACCTACCTATTCAAAATAGTACTGGAAGTTCTGGCTGGAGCAATTAGACAGCAAAAGGAGATCAAGGGGATACAAATAGGAAAGGAAGAGATAAAAACATCACTCTTGGCAGATGACATGATAGTGTACTTAAGTGACCCCAAAAATTCCACCAGAGAACTCCTACAGCTGATAAACAAGTTCAGCAAAGTGGCTGGATACAAAATTAACTCAAACAAATCAGTAGCCTTCCTATACTCAAAGGACATACATGTGGAGAAAGAATTTAGGGAAAAGGTACCCTTCACAATAGTCACAAAAACTATGAAATTCCTTGGTGTGACTCTAACTAAGCAAGTGAAGGACCTGTATGACAAGAACTTCAAACCTCTAAAGAAAGAAATCCAGTAACATCTCAGAAAATGGAAAGATCTCCCATGCTCATGGATTGGAAGGATCAACATTTTAATAATGGCCATCCTACCAAAAGCAATCTACAGATTCAATACAATCCCCATCAAAATTCCAACCCAGTTCTTCATTGAGCTGGAAAGATCAATGTGCAATTTCATATGGAACAACAAAAGACCTAGAATAGCTTAATCCATCCTCAACAACAAGAAAACATCTGTGGGAATCACTATGCCTGACCTCCAGCTATATTACAAGGCAATTGTGCTGAAAACTGGATGGTACTGGTACAAAAATAGGCTCGTGGATCAATGGAATTGCATAGAAGATCCAGAAATGAGCCCTCACGTATATGGTCACCTGATTTTTGACGAAGGAGCAGTAAACATTCAATGGAAAAAGAACAGCCTATTCAACAAATGGTGCTGGTCTTCATGCAGAAGAATGAAAATAGACCCTTTCTTATCTCCTTGTACAAAGCTAAAGTGTAAGTGGATCAGAGATCTCCACATTAAACCAGATACATTGAAACTATTAGATGAGAAAGTAGGGAAAACCTTAGAACACATAGGCACAGGAGAAAATTTTCTGAAGAAAACACCAAGGGCTCAAGCTCTAAGGTCAAAGATTAACAAATGGGACTTTATGAGATTGCAAAGTTTCTGTAAGGTTAAGGATATTGTCAAGAAAACAAAACGGCAGCCAACAGAATGGGTAAAGATCTTTACCAACTCCACATCAGATAGAGGCCTAATATCCAAGGTATACAAAGAACTTAAAAAGCTAGACACCAGAGAATCAAACAACCCTATTTAAAAATGGGGTACAGAGCTAAACAAAACGTTCTCAGTTGAGGAATATTGAATGTCTAAGAAACATCTGAGGAAGTGCTCGACATCCTTAGCCATCAGGGAAATGCAAATCAAAGCAACACTGAGATTCCACCTCACACCAGTCCGATTGGCCAAGATTCAAAACGCAATTGACAACAGATGCTGGCAAGGTTGCAGAGAAAGAGGAACACTTCTCCACTGTTGGTGGGGTTGTAAACTGATACACCCACTTTGGAAATCAGTCTGGCAATAACTGAGAAAATTGGATATAGTACTACCTGAAGACCCAGCTATTCCACCTCTGGGCATATACCCCAGAGACACTTTAATACACAACAAAGATACATGTACCACAATGTTCATAGCAGCTCTATTTATAACATCCAGAAGCTGAAAAGAACCCAGATGTCCTTCAGTAGATGAATGGATACAAAAATTATGGTACATTTACACAATGGAATACTACTCAGCTGCCCGAAACAATGACTTAACCAAATTCTTAAGAAAATGGCTGCATCTAGAGAATATCATCCTGAGTGAGATAACCCAGTCACAAAAGAACAGACATAGTATGCAGTCACTGATAGTGGGATGCTAACCCCAGAGGCTTGCACTCCCCCAGAAACAACTCACAGACTGTGTGAAGTCCAAGAAAAAAATAAAATAAAACAAAACAAAACAAAAAGTCATGCTCAATCCTTACCCACCAAGAACACATTGACAAATTCAGGGTTACACCCTGTATTACATGTACTGTTTGCTAATTTAAAAAAAAAAAATCTTTACACACCAAGAAAACTGTGACTATTTCCTGGTTACATCTTGTTTTATATGTACTTTATGCTCATCGTAACTAGTAAGATAGTAATCACACTATCAAACCTTTAAAAAAAATCAAGTACTGACAAAAATGTATTGTATACTTTTATGCAAAAAAATGCTTAAAATCTGTACATTTATCTTCGTTTTTTAAAATAAAGTTAAAAAAGAAGAGAATTAATTATTCAAATGATTGCAAATTTCAGATTTTACTCGGAATTTTTATTCATAGGAGTTTCATGTTTGCTACAACAACATGTCTTTAATTGACTGCGATTCAGATACTGTACAATAAATTATTTCATATAAAACAAAAAGAAGCACCTAAGAAATACTTAACATCCCTAGTCATCATGGAAATGCAAAGAAATACAACCCCGAGATTCCACCTCACACCAGTCAGAATGGCTAAGATTAAAAACTCTGCCAGAGCCATACTTATGCAGATGAGAATGCTTGCAGCTAACTCTTGGAGGGAACATGGGGACCCCAATGAAGGAGCTAGAGAAAGGACTGACAAAGATGAAAGATTTTGTTCCATGGGAGGAACAAAATGATCAACTAACCAAACCCACCACAGCTTTCAGGGACTAAAACACCAATCAATAAGTTTTTATGGAGAGATCCATGATTTCAGGTGTATAAGCAGCAAGGGATTTTATTCTCTGGTATCAGTGAGAGGAGAGGACATTGGTCCAGTGAAGGATCATTTTCTCAGTGTCAGGGGAAGCTCAGAGAGGAGAGAGAGGTTGGGAGAGGGGGCACTTTCATGGAGGCAACTGTAAGGGAAGCAGGAATGAAATTTTTGAAAGGAGATAACACCTGAATTGTAAATACAGATAATATCCAATTAGAAAAAGAAATGTAAATACAGAGAATATCCAATAAAGATGATTTAAAAAAGAGAAAACTCATGCAGCCAATTAAATCTATTTTTTTCTGAAATTCAAAAAACAAAATATAAAATATTCCAATACAAAGTTATACTAAATTGATGCTTCATGCTGAGGAATGACAGCAGGAAAACATTAAATCTTTGCTTTATGTAATTAAACCATTATGTTTCTAGCAGAGCAAAAAATTTCTCACGTCCAGTAAAAACACTGGAATCGCCCTAAATCCGAGCTCAGGTGAGGCAGGCAATCTTTACTGGCACTTTGTCAGGAGTGGCCATATGCACTGCAAAGTGTAAAAGCTATGTATTCAGGACTGAGGTTGCAATCAGACCACTAGTAACAACATAAACACATGCCCCCAGGGTCAGCATCAACTCATAACATGTTTGACTGGGAATTGTATTTTGAAGATTGTATGCTTGGAAATCTTTTACTGGTGACAACTTCTTCATGATTCCCACATTCACTCAGATAACTAAAAGCTGTTTCCTAAAGGATGAATAAAACTTATTGAGGAAGACGGGGTGAGGGAAGTCTCAGGAAGCGACACTGGAGCAGATCTCAGATGAGAATGAATCCCACTCCTGGCCTTGATTAGTTTTGTTAAGGCTTCAGTTTGTAAGACTCAGAGCAGAGAGCATGCTTGCCTTTTCTCTATATTCCACTCCCGTTACAGCAGAAAGTGTGTGAATACCCATAGTTCTGTGCACATGTGCAACTTTGGTGTATAAGTTATTTTTTAAAGAAAGTAATTATTTGAAGTAAACATTTAGACTATGGGCCTAGCATCCGTACCAGAATGGCTAAGATCAAAAATTCAGATGACAGCAGATACTGGCAAGGATGCAGAGAAAGAGGAACACTTTTCCACTGTTGGTGGGGTTGTAAACTGGTACAACCACTCTGGAAATCAATCTGGCGATTTCTCAGAAAATTGGACATAGTACTACCTGAAGACCCAGTTATTTCACTTCTGGGCATTTACCCCAGAAAAGCTCCAACATGCAACAAAGACACATGCACCACAATGTTCATAGCAGCCCTATTTATAATAGCCAGAAGCTGGAAAGAACCCAGAAGTCTTTCAGTACATGAATGGATACAGAAATTGTGGTACATTTACGCAATGGAGTACTACTCAGCTATCAGAAACAATGACTTTATGAAATTCTTAAGAAAATGGATGCATCTAGAGAATATTATCCTGAGTGAGGTAACCCAGTCACAAAAGAACAGACATAATATGTAGTCACTCATAATTGAATACTAACCCCAGAAATAACTCACAGACTGTGTGAGGTTCAAAAAAAAAAAATAAATTAAAAAAAAAAAAAACAAAGGCCACAAAAAAAAAGAAAAATTATTGTGCTTAATCTTTACACACCAAAAAAAACTTTATTTCCAGGTTACATCTTGTTTTACATGTACTTTATGCTCATTGTAACTAGTAAGATTTTAATGCATACTATCAAACCTTTAAAAAAAATCAAGTACTGACAAAATGTATTCATATACTTTCATGCAAAGATGCTTAAAATCTGTACATTTATCTTTGTTTTTTTAAAATAAAGTTGTTCAATTTTTTTAAAAAAGGATAGATTGAGAGTAGGGAGAACTTGCAGGCAATGGGAAAATATGGTAACAGCCCAGGGATGTCTACACACGGGAGGTTTCTTAGGAAGCACAGTGGGAAGGAAGGATGCAAGATGGGATGATCTGAAACAAGGGCAGGTGAAAAATAGCTCAGATCTCGGTGGATGACTTCAATCCTGGGAGTCTGGACTGGGAAGCAGTGATCTGTGCAGTGAGGAGAGAGGAGATGGAGGAGACATTTCTGGATTCCTCTCAGAGGTACCACTGTATTTCTCCATGGTGTCTGTGTTCATTTCTCACTTTAGAGATAACAAGACCAAGTTTAGTGAAATGAAGAGGCTTCCAATGAGCAATACAAGTTCTTCAAAAGCTCCGGTTTCTCACTGGTCCTTTATCTTATGCTGTCTCTAGCCTAGACTGTGCATGACTAGGACAAAAAAATAAATCGTGAGATAACAGGTCTCAGGACAAAGACATAGGATGCAAGTTATGAATTGTTCACACAGATGGGAAGCAAAAATATTTATATTGGGCTTAGGAACAGATCCATTTATTTACTTCTTTTTTTTTTTTTTTTTTTTTTTTTTTGAGACAGGGTCCCACAGTATAGACCATGTTGGCCTTGAACTCAAAGGATGCCTCTGTCTCCTGAGGACCAGAGTCATGAGGTTTTTACATAAAGAAAAATATGATATGGATAAGATGAATGGAACAGTCTGAAGTGAGAAGCCAGCTGGGAGGAAAATCTGGTATAGTAGGCTCCTCTATCTCCTATTGAAAGCCAATAGGAGAATGTGCAGATGGAGCCAGAGTTCACCTTGCGGCCACTTGAGAGAACAATATAGCGAGTTTCAGAAACAGGTCAATATTGTATTGCGGGATACTAGAAAGATACTGACAACTAGTTCATGAAGAATCACAAGGGAAAGCTAGACAAGAGATATTTCTTTACAAATAGAAAGAAGAAAGACAATTCAAAGATGCTTTTAATAAAGGAGAAAAGCAACAACAGAGGAGATAGAGGTAAAGAGAGAAAGGAACAGGAAGGCAGCATGTGGTGTGCTTCCGGCGGACATACTAAAGGGGTTAGCTACTGAGGAAAGAACCAGGCTGCCCACCTAGACTAGGAAAAGACAGGCAGAATTCAACAGTCAGGTGTGTAGAAAGAAGTTGCTTTGTAATCCTGAAGAAGTGAGAGCAAAGACTGGGAGTTTGTTTATATGCTGCAATTCCTTCTTACAATACCTAATGACTCTTCGAGGAGAAAATAGAACTTTGGAGACACTGGAGTTGACAGTGACCATGTACAAAGGACACCACAGCAGGGTACTGCAGTCACCTTTTCTGCTCCAGGTTCAAAGTGGCACTTGTTCTGGGCACAGACTCTGCTTGTGGCTCTACCCTAATTTATAAAAACATAGTGTCTTTTGTACTGTAATGTTTTTTTTTCTTAGTATTACAACAAGATACATTGAGCAGGGGTCCTTAGAGTCTGGGCGTGTGCATGCAGTGAGAGGGCAGGCAGTAGAGAGGATAAAGGGATAGTGACAGACACTGTCCAGGAAGGATAGGGACCGCAGAGTGGTATTCCCCTGTCTCTCCTCGTGGAAAGAGAGTTCTGGTTCCAGGTTCATTATTATCTCTTCTTTCGACTGAGCACTTCTGTTTGTATTTTATAAGCCAGGACATGGCAGAAAGGACAGGAAGCACCTGGACACCATGAGTGAGTACGTGAGTAAGCTGTCTGGACTCCCCCCTGTGTCTTCCTACACTTTCTGCCCCAAAGCCTTTCAAAAGCACAGAGACAAATCTGATTCTTTCCAGTTTCCTGGACCCTCTCTTGCTGTACAGGAATCTTACTTCTACTTAAGCTTCCACGATGAATGTATAATAAACTGCTTTTTAAAACAGACTCTGATCTGTGAATCTTATCACTTGAATTTATAAAAGAGAAATCCAGAGGTTCCTGATTCATTAGGAGTTTTTCGTTTGTTTGGTTTGTTGGTTGGTTGGTTTGGTTTTTCCCTCCTGGAAATAGAGGCACATACGGAGGCCATAAATGAGTGCTGCCTACTGGCTTGCTCCCCTTGACTTTCTCAGACGACTTTCCTTCTTTCTTCTTTTTTCATTGGATATATTTTATTTATATTTCAAACGTTATCTTCTTTCCCAGTTTCCCCTCCATATTCCCCAATCCCATTCTCCCCTCCTCCTGCTTCTTTGGAGGTGTCCGCCAGACCACCAACCCTCTCCTGCCTCCCCGCTGTGACTTTCCTCTACACTGGGACATTGAGCCTTGGCAGGACCAAGGGTTCTTTTCCCATTGGTACCCAGCAAGATGTACCCTCTGCTACATATGAAGGTGAAGCCATGGGTCTATTCAATTTTACTATTAGATAGTGCTTTAGTCCCTGGGAGCTCTGGTTTGTTGGTTTTGTTGGTTTTGTGCTGTTGCAAACCCCTTCAGCTCCTTCAATCCTTTTTCTACTTCGGGATACCAGTTCTCAGTTCAATGGTTTGCCGTGAACATCTACCTCTCAGGAGACAGCTATATCAGGCTCCTCTCAGCATGTACTTCTTGGCCTCAGCAATACTGTCTGGGTTTGGTGGCTGTATATGGGCTGGATCTCCAGGTGGGGTGGTCTCTGGATGGCTTTTGCTTCTGTCTCTGCTTCAAACTTTGTCCATGTATTTCTTCCTGTAAATGTTTTTGCTCCCTCTTCTAAGAAGGACTATAGCATCTGCACTTTGGTATTCCTTCTTCCTGAGCTCATGTGGTTTGTGAATTGTATCTTGGGTATTCTGAGCATTTGGGCTAATATCCACTTTACCAGTGAATGCATACCATGTGTGTTTTCTTGTGACTGTGTTACCTCACTCAGTGCGACATTTTCTAGTTCCATCCATTTGCCTAAGAATTTTATGAAGTCATTGTTTTCAATAGCTAAGTAGTACTCCACTGTGTAAATATACCAAATTTTCTGTACCCATTCCTCTGTTGAAGGCCATCTGGGTTCCTTCCAGCTTCCTCCTATTATCAACAAGGCTGCTATAAACATAGTGCAGTATAGTACTACCTGAGGACCCAGATATACCACTCCTGGTCATATACCCAAAAGATGCTCCAACACATGCTCATTGGGAGTTTTGTGTGAATATGCTTATCTAAAACTGTAACTCATTAGTTAAAGCCCTGAGGGAAGAGTTCACTTCTCTTTAAAAAGATGCCCATGTTTCCTGTATCTGCAATTCTCCATGCTGCCAATGACAAACACAGTTACCATATTATAAATGGAATCTGTTAGCACTAAATTTTATTGCCCAGATATGGTTATACTGTGATGGGTCACATATGAGTCCATTCTGCTGTGCATGTTAATCTTCTTGGTCTTCTCAGCAGTTCTTCACAGTCCCTATAGATTCTCTTCATGTCTTCAGGGAAAAAATGAGACAGTGAACTCAGCTGTCCAAATTGAAGAATTAATAATGAGACCAGGGTTCAACCTAAGTGATACGAAACCAGATAAAAGGTTTTGAAAACAAAAAGTCATAGTTTGTCTCATGTTCTTGCATGAAAAGTAGAACAAACTCTACATGCCTCGTGAGAATAGAGATCTATTGAGTTTATTCAGTGATGCTTACTTGAAGTCCCTATTTGCCAATCCTCTTATCTTATTAGGCTCTTACTAACAATGTATATTCATCATGTTAATGCCTCTTCTTTGCTGAAAATCAAGCCCTTCCACCTTTATTCACTTCCCTAAGGAAAATAAACCTCTGATGCTTCTATTTAATGTCAGTTTCTGTGAGTAGCAGCATGTGCTGGGAAGGACACATGTATTATAATGAATGGCTACTAGAACTAAGAGGTGCCAGCCCATTGGCTTAGCAGAAATAATGATTAAAGTGAGAAGAAAAAGGCTATTGAAAAGCCAGAGAAAATTCTTTATTATATCATAAAAATGTGTCAGGAATATTTTTAATGTTTTCTTGGTGTCACCTTAATGATCTCCACTTCTAGTAGCTGTTGTAGAAAAATGCAGTCATATTTCATAGCTCCCATGTTATGGTGAGAGCAGCATATGCTAATAGGTAATATTATTGGCTTATTAGGCTGAACACACAACCCACCATGCCTAGTAAGAACCCACTACTCTCTGTTATGTGGTGGCTTAAAAAAGATCATTTGTGGCATCTTTTAATTCAACTGGTCTTCTAATTCAACTAGTTACTGCTGAATTGCTGTAGCTACCTAAGAATTTGTTCAGAAGAAAGACCAGAGACACTGAGTCAAAATCACATTAATAATTGCGGATACATGGGGCACATCAAGAAGGAGTCTGGATTTAGTGTACTAAACCAGGGAATTGGATAAAGACACACGGACAGTCAAAAATGGAGACAATTTGTTAGACCCACTTTTAGGTGTGTAAACACGCTGGAAGGGATGGAGTTTAGCACTCAAACAGCAACTATTAAGCAAAAGATGGAGCTTTAAAAGTCACATAGTGGGGACTTTGGGGTCATTTACACCACCCAGAGTTTTTTGCTAAATGCTAGGTTAGAGGTAGCTCTCCAGACAACTTCAGACAACACGTGTCTCAAACCTCTACTCAGGCTGTAAGTTTTAGTCTTTGGCCCGTGCACCAGTTCCAGTGAGTGCATCTAGTTCTTATAGGTCCCACCACGGATTCCAGCCTTCCTTGTTGGCAACAGAATTTTCCTACTATGCTAATTTTTCCCTTACTGTTAGAACCTCTGCATTGCACTCTCCACTCGATTCTCCTGCCTCAGCAATCTGTTAATATCGTTAAGACAGCGACCAAAACTTGTGTAAGAACCTTGCTCTTTCCTCCCTTTTCTAGAGGCTGAAGCTACAGCTCTGTAGCAGTGATGCTTGGCAGACTTCAACTGTCCTGCTGACATTAGCTCCCAGTGAGTCAGTGCACCATGGTGTAGGGCCTTGAGACGCTTGTCAGGTGTGGTTAGCATATTATACTGTTACGTTAGATCAGCCGCATCCTACACATTAGCAAGCCCAGATCGGCATTCCCAGTGCAAACAACAGCATCCTATACATTAGCAAGCCCAGATCGGCATTCCCAGTGCAAACAACAGCATCCTATACATTAGCAAGCCCAGATCGGCATTCCCAGTGCAAACAACAGCATCCTATACATTAGCAAGCCCAGATCGGCATTCCCAGTGCAAACAACAGCATCCTATACATTAGCAAGCCCAGATCGGCATTCCCAGTGCAAACAACAGCATCCTATACATTAGCAAGCCCAGATCGGCATTCCCAGTGCAAACAACAGCATCCTATACATTAGCAAGCCCAGATTGGCATTCCCAGTGCAAACAACAACGTGTTGACACTATGAGAACCTACACTTTCACTTTAATATCTATATGCTTTTAAGAAAAGGTTTGGTTAATAAAATATTGATTCAGAACTACAAGAACTAGGGGATAAGCAAGAAAACAAACAAACAAACAAAAAAAACAAAAAAACAAACAACAACAAAAAACAAGTGTGGGATCTGCACAGCCAGCCTGGAAATGTCAACATCAGACCACACAACAAACTCAAGGTCAGCTGTGTTTTCAGTTAATGAGACAATCTGGACCCAGCTGAAAGAAAGTCGATTGCAAACTCATTGGGTCTCAGAAGTCTAAAAACTGACAAGCATTTTATCAGCATTGCTGCCTCCTGGATGTGTGTCAGCTCATTGTTAAGGTACTTTATTTGAAATCTATCTGTTACATTTTCTTCTGAGGTCTGCCTGACATTTGTGCTGAAAAATAATTTATAGATTAAGAAAAGACAGAAGGGATCTCTGACATGAGACTGAAAACACGTCAGATACTTTTCTTAGAGTGAATGCAGAGTCTGCAGGCTTGCTCATTTTGCTATTTCATGCATAAATCCATTTATTATATGTTTCAGAAATGTCCTATCCATCATATTGGCACAATGTAACAACTACTCGTGTCTGTGGAGATACTGGTATGAACAAAGATTCTTAGTTATGTTTGGGAAAACAGACATTAGTCATTGGGTTATGCTGAGTGTAAGACTCTTGAGTAGAGGAAGTTGAGGTACTTCTAGCTCATGGATGGAAACTCTAAAATTTCCAGATTTTTTTTATTAGCATAATATCCAAAATAAGCATGTCTATAAAGTGAACGTGTTACGTCTTTTCTCCTATCCCTCAGGCTTATACTTTGTATTAGTTCTGTATTTCTAGTAAAGCCAAAGGCCTGTCTTTGTCATTAAAGTCTCCTTGATATTTCACTATTGTGACATTTCTCTCCTTTACATTTTGTTTTGACTTTTTCATTACAGAGGGTAAAATGCAACGTTTTCCCATATCTGCCCATGAATCTACAGAGCTTGGACTCCTTGTTCTTAAATTTCTTCTCTGCAAGCAAATAGGTTTCTTTCAGGTTTGAAAACTCCTCAGGGTCTGTTTTCCTCATTCAGGATGCTATTTCACCAAGATTATTTCTTTTTACTTAAATTTCACATTCTCCAGCATCTCCCTGAAATGTTGCACATGGATCTCGGCATGTCCTCTCCCAGCCTATGAGCCTATTCTGTATCTAAGCAACCACTTTACTTCCTTAGTAGGTGTATTTGTTAACCTAATTGTTACCCTTTCTATTTAACTATGAGCTATGTGGGGTGAAAGGGCATATGCTCACTCCTAAGCTTAGCAGAATGTATTAGACATGGTAGCTATTTGACCATGGTGAAATTGATGAATCCTTGAGCTCAGGAAAGAAATGATGACAAATGTGCCATCAAGGTGGCATGGGGAAACAGAAAACCAAAACAAAACTGTGAGATGTGTTGTATTTAGATTAATAGTATTTCGCAGTAGGTCAGGACCAGAGAACTGTTTTTGGAGCAGGGAATGTATGTCATGTGGCCTATGATTAGAAAGACTGATTGCACAAGCACAGCTCAGATCTGATTATAATAGAATGGAGACCTTCAGAAGCCACTACAATGGGAAAGGGTGGATGACAGACACTTAGCGAAGCATGAGGGACAAGGAGAAATGTATACTTAAACAAACATTGGGCATATTTACACATATACGAATTGGCTTTGTTTTAGGCGATGGTCTAGTCAAAAGGATGCATTTGGAAGTTATCAGAATAAGCACAGTGATTCTTTGTCCAGTTTGTAGCCTTATGGAGGTCACCTTCCCAGAGCATAAAAAGTCGGAGAGCTGTCTTTGTTTTGAGGGTTGTTTATTCACATGTAGGATAAGAGAATTTAAAGAATTGTTTTATTACTTTTTACATAATTAAATATTTCTCAACACAGAGTCTCCCAGAACACCATGTATTTGGTTTCCAAATGAAGTCTTGTGGAAGAAAAGAGTCATGTTTCATATCTTTCAGAAAAAAGCTTTCTCATTTGATAGCACACTGAATTTTGAGCCATAACTCCTAAGCTTGAGTTCTGCTTTCTGTCCTACACAGGCTATGTGATATTCCCACCAATGTCTTAACCAGTGTATTCGGATCCTGAAAGTGGAAGTGACTGTGATTCTAACACAGCAAAGAGTTCCAAATTAGGAGCTGGTTTACACAATGTGTGGGGGTAAGAGTCGCCAGCACGGTGGAGCTTCGTCTTTCCCAAACAACTACAGCGTGCTATCTCTCATTTTCCCCTGAGGTCTGCAGAAGGGGTGAGCTGATAGGATGGATGAACAAAGAGAAAACTAAGAAACTCAGACTCGGCAGTACACTCTGTCCCAGGAATGGTGCTGGTTTTGGCTGATTTTACATTTAAAATCACTAGGGATGGTCAGCATCAAATAGCTAATGTTGTCATTTGGGTTTTCTACAGGTGTGTGTAGGGAGCATGGCCAACACAGTGGAGGGACCTCCCTCCTATATCATCATATGTTATTGATAACAAACTGATACATATTTGGCACTAAATGGATCTTTACGGTGTTTACATGAAGGACTTTCTAGGGTCTTGAATGTGATAAAGTCTCCAGAAAATGTCCCAGGTGTGTATTTATCACTACTTTCATTTACACATTGAAGGACTCACAGGTCTTGTGAAATCTTTTCAGAGAAATCAATCCATGGACCCAAAGTAAGAATCCTGCCCATAAAGTAACAACTGAACTTTGCATGTTAACACAGTGTTTTTGCTTTGTGTTTGTGTTTGTTTTTTTCCACTTTGCTTGCATAGTTTAATTTTATTTGTAGTAAGATTGTTTTATGTTATAAACAGTTCTGCAGAGTCTGGCATGGGGTTAGGTATACGTTTTAAGTAACTTTTCTTGTCCTCTTACTAACCACTGAGTAGACTAATTACGTTTTTTAGCTTTTCAGGGAACCACAGCAGAGGCCTGGGTTGCTTGTAGATGGGACCTTGGAGGTCTGAGAGTAGAATTTAGGAGGAGATCCTTGGCTTTGTGATGTCTTCTATTCCAAAACAAACTCTGTTATCCTGACCTTTAACATCATACACACACATGCACACACACAGACACACTTACAGACACACAGACACACACACACAGACACACAAACACACACACACAGCTTATCACATCTTTGAGGGTCCTTCAACACAGCAGAGGAGAACACACTGGGGTCTCAGACACCTTATAAGCAATTTAGACCACCACAGAACCCAAAGATGTCAACGTGAATTTTTGAAAATATGAAGTCTTTCTTTTTAAATGTTCAAATTGGAAGTACAACATCAAAATGAAGACATAAATATCATGCAAGAAATTTCTCCTAAATTTCTTTTTTTCTTGGTAACTAACATTTGAATTCTTTACTTAGAGAAGATGTATATGACTACACTTATTTTGATATCTCTTAAGGTAGCAGATGTTTAACTGTGTTAGCACCTGTAATTAGTTATCAGTACTACTTATTTCTTTAGAAAATCAAAAAGGTCAATATTCTTTAAATTAACTGAACGAAAACAATGAAAAGGTAAAATCAGGAGCTGTGTAAGAACAGAAAACACTCCCATTCAGCCCCTTTATACTTACAGTGAACCTGAATAAAGCTGATATTAGAAATAACACTACAGAAGTACCTATTAATCTAAAATGAGGTTTATTTGAGTAAAATAAAAAATACTTATCAGTTAAGTCAGTTTCTAAGACAAAGAATTAAAGTCACCATAGGCACATGACATATCGTCTTCAGCATTATTTCAGCTATTCATTCAGCTAGTCTGCTATTCTAAAGGTTTTCTTCAAGCTGCTTTTTAGATGTTTTTTTTCCCCCTTTGGTGTTTATTAAAATCAGAGGCATCGTAAACTGTTCACTAAAACTTTTTCTAAAAACATGGCTCTGGGTTCTGGCTGAGTAGGGGTATTTCCTGTTCTTACACAGGACCAGTGTTCAGTTCCTAGCACCCACATGGTGTTTCACAACTGCCTGTGAGAAAACCCTTTAGAATAGTAGACTAGCTCGATTAGTAGCTGTCTATAACGATGATAGAGATGATGCTTTGTGTGCCTGCAATGGCTTTCACTCAGCATCTCCGGGGCTGACTTTACATAGTCTTCTTTTACACAAATGGAATTTTAAAGCACACAGTGTCATTTTCTCTGTTTCTGTGTGTATGGAATTATGAATAATTTATTGAAATAATGGCATACCCAGATAAAACATTATGTCCTGGGGTGGGGTGACAATTGTAGTTCTAGGTTAAAAAACTTTTTTATAAAGATAAAATTTGTAATATTTATATTTTATTATTTGTGGGGTGTGTGTGTGTGTGTGTGTGTGTGTGTGTGTGTGTGTGTATGGTATATGTATCTGCAGAAATCTTTAGGGGTTAGAGGTGTTATCGGATCTCCCAAAGGTGAATGCTCAGGCAGTAGTGGGATTCCATGTGAATGCTGGGAACTGAACTCTGATTTTATTAAAACAACAGACACTCTTCAGTTAACTCTCCAGAATTCAAAGACATACCTTCTCAGGGAAAAACCTTAGTCACAAAAACAAAAAAAGAAATACTATAAGTTACAAAGTGATTTTAAAAATTAGGTTACAGCAAGTCATTCTGTGTAATTTTAAAAAATGTTACAAGCTATTTTTTTTTTTAATATCCCAACTTAGATTTGTTGGGTAACTGATTTCACTACTAAGTCATCCAATTATAGACTTTAGCAACAGGCTTCCAATAATGAAAAAAAAATGGAGACTGGAGTATACTGATGAATTACAATTGCTGATTAAACAACATTTTAAAGAAATGGATCTACAATTAATAAATTGTCCTATAAAAGTAAAACTAAGTTAAAACTATTTCTACACGGATATTAAGTTCTACTCAGGTATGCATTTTCTTGAAGAGCCCAGTGTATTTATGGAGTAGTAAACATCTGAGTGCTTAGAATGATAGCTCTGTAGAAGTAGGGTTTGTAAAATTGAAATGCTCCGAGGTCTTCCATCTGGGCTTACGAGTCACTTTATTTCCATATTTTCTGGATTTAAGTCCAAATATTTCATGTGCCAGGCCACTTGAAGGTTGTGTAAATAGAGATTGTGTTGATACTGCACCATGCTGAGGATCACCTAGGAAATTAGCATTTAACTCTCCATGGCCTGGCAGGGGGTGTCTAATCTATAACCAAATTAACTGTTAGTTATTGGGAGGAATTTCTTTGCCACCTAGAGTAGAGGAATTTTCCCCCACTGATGATTTTCAATAAAAAACCCTTTTTATGCACAATGTTTTAATTTTTTCCTTAAACATTAAAAATAATATATTAAGCTTATTCTTTGAGAATTTCATGCCTGGGTACATTGTATTTTAATCATATTCTTTTCCCAGACCATGGTCAGTGCTTTCCTTACCTCTCCTGTCATTACTCATTTTAACTTCGTGCCTTCATTTTCAACCATTGAGTCCAACTACTCCTGCCCATATTTACAGGGGCATGGAGTGTGGTCCACCCACCAGAGCTACCTCTTTCATAGAACTGTCTCCCTTTCTCCCAAGATCTACCATCGATCCTCACCTAAGGAGTGGGGCTTGTGAGCCCTTTACGTTGGAATGTTTTCTAGTTTGATCTTATCCAGGAGTTCCGTGAATTCAGGAGCTCAGTATTATATTCGGAAGACAGGGATTTTGCCATAGTTGTCCTTGATCTGTGGCTCTTACAGTTGTTCCTCTTCATTGCCATATCCTAAACTTAGTGTGATAGGACAATGAGTGTGATACAGATGTGCTGTGTAAGACCCTCTACTACACAGGTACTTATTCCTTACACATAAAGCAGTTGTGAACCTTTGTATTAACTGCTGTCCAGAGTTGTTCAAACAAAAAGCTTTTTAATGAGGGCTGAATATTTAGTAACCTATAATCAAATCACTAAGTATTTATTACTCTACTAAGTATTTTTTATAAAGCTCTACTCTATAAGTCTATTTCCAAAATTCTGAACATGGAACTTCAGAGTGGTACACATTTGAACTGTATCTTAAAAACTTTAAAGATATTCTTTCCTTTTACATTCCATATTACAATGATTGAATATTGTTCATATGCTAATTTTATAAGCTTATTTTTTTAAGGTAAGATAAATGACACTACTTTGATAGTACAGATATCTTTATTATTATATATTTTCTTCATAGTACAGCCAAAACTACAAACACCACTTTTTTTTCTTAATAAAAGTTATAGTATATCAATGTTGCTTATGGATATAAGTTTTGGTCAGTTTAATATATTTTAAAGCTATTAATATTTTTATTGATTAAACTATTTGCAGTGTTACTATAATTGGCAGAATAAGATTTTTTAGATATGTTTGGTTTTACTTGTCTTCTTCATAATCTTTCTTTTACTATCCTTAATCATTAATATTGTAGGACAGAACAAAATTTTTTCCTTGTTAGTTTTTTTTATTAAAAATATTTTTCATACAATATAATCTGATCATGGTTGCCCCTCACCAACTTTTCCCGGATCCTCCCCACCAATGCAACTCTATGAGTTCTCTTCCCCAAAACAGGAAAACAAGCTAGAATTAAACAAAAGAAACACACACACACACACACACACACACACACACACACACACACACTCACAAACTCCACACATTATTGTGTATTATCTTTGATTTTGTTTTATTTGATATTTTCTCTACTTACATTTCAAATGTTATCCCCTTTTCTGGTTTCCCTTCTGGAATCCTCCTATCCCCTTTCCCCTTAACCCCTGCCCCCTCCTGTTGCCTCTGCAAGATGTTTCCCCACCCACCCATTCCCCCCATGTCCCCTCTCTAGCATTCCCTTATATTGGAGTATTGAGCCTTCACAGAGCCAAGAACCTCTTCTCTCATTAAAGCCTGATAAAGCCATCCTCTGCTACATATGTTGCTGGAACCATGGATCTCTCCCTCCATAAGTACTCTTTGGTAGGTGGTTAAGTCTCTGGGAGCTCTGGTTGATTGATATTGCTGTTCTTACCATGGAGATGCAAATCCCTTCTGCTCCTTCTTCCCAGCTTCTGGATGTTAAAAAAAAAGGTCTTCTATAAACATAGTGGAGCATGTGTCTCTTTTATATGTTGGAGCATCTTTTGGTATATGCCCAGGAATGATATAGCTGGGTCCTTAGGTAGTACTATGTCCAATTTTCTGAGAAACTGACAGACTGATTTCCAGAGTGGTTGTACCAGCTTGCAATCCCACCAACAATAGAGAAGTGTTCCTCTTTCTCCACATCCTTGCCAGCACCTGCTGTCACCTGAAGTTTTGATCTTAGCCATTCTGACTGGTGTGAGGTGGAATCTAGGTTTGTTTTGATTAACATTTCCCTGATGACTAAGGATGTTGAACATTTATTTAGGTGCTTCTCAACCATTTGGTATTCTTCAGTTAAGAATTCTTTGTCTAGTTCTGTCCCCCATTTTTAATAGGGTATTTGATTGTCTTGGGTCTAACTTCTTGAGTTTTTTGTATGTATTGAGTATTAATCCTCTATCAAATGTAGGATTGGTAAAGATCTTTTCCCAGTCTGTTGGCTGCGGTTTTGTCCTATTGACAATGTCTTTTGACTTATAGAAGCTTTCCATTTGCCTATTCTTGATCTTAGACATAAGCCATTGGTGTTCTGTTCAGGAAAATTTACACTATGCCTATGTGTTCCGGACGTTTTCCTAATTTTTCTTGTATTAGTTTCAGAGTATCTGGTTTTATGTGAAGGTCCTTGACCCACTTGGGCTTGAGCTTTGTCTGGAGAGCCAAATATGGAGCAATTTGCATTCTTCTACAATCTGACCTCCAGTTGAACCAGCACCATTTGTTGAAAATGCTGTCTTTTTTACACTGGGTGGTTGTCACTTAGAAGTCAAAGCTCAAGTGACTATAGGTATGTGGGTCCATTTCTGGATCTTCAGTTTTATTCCATTGGTCTACCTTCTTTTCTCTCTACCAAGTACCATGTAGTTTTTATAACGATTGCTCTGTAATACAGCTTGAGATTGGGAATTATGATTCCCCCAGAAGTTCTTTTACTGTAAAGAACATTTTTTGCTATTCTGGGTTTTTTGTCATTCCAAATGGGTTTGTAAATTGTCCTTTCTAACTCTATGAGGTATTGAGTTGGAATTTTGATGGGAATTGCATTAAATCTGTAGATTGCTTTTGGCAAGATGGCCATTTTTACACTATTATTAATCCTGCCAATTTATGAACATGAGAGATCTTTCCATCTTCTGAGGTCTTCAATTTTTTTCTTCATAGTCGTGAAGGTCTTGACATACAAATCTTTTACTTTCTTGGTTAAAGTCACACCAAGTTATTTAATGTCATTTATGACTATTGGTGATGTTTCCCTAATTTCTTTCTCACCCTGTTTGTAGAGGAAGGCAACTGATTTCTCTGAGTTAACTTTTTTATCCAGCCACTTTGCTAAAGTTGTTTATCAAGTTTAGAAGTTCCCGATAGAATTTTTGGAGTCAGTTATGTATACTATCATATCATCTGTAAACAATGATATTTTGACTCTTCCCCTTCTTTGTAGCCCTTTGCGCCCCCCCCTTTTATTGTTGTTGCCTAATTGCTCTGGCTAAGACTTGGAGTACTATATGAATAGGTCCTAACAGAATGGGCAGTCTTGTCTAGTTCCTGATTTTAGTGTGATTGCTTCAAGTTTCTTTCCATTTAGTTTGATGTTGGCTACTTGTTTTAAGAGGAAAACTTATAGCTCTGAGTGCATCCAAAAGGAAACTGGAGAGAGCATACACTAGCAGCTTGACAGGACAGCTGAAAGCTCTAGAACAAAAAAAAAAAAAAATAGAAGGCAGGAAATAATCAAACTCAGAGCTGAAATCAACCAAATACATACAAAAAGAATTGTACAAAGAGTCAACAAAATCAGGATCTGGTTCTTTGCAAAGAAAAAAAAAATCAACAAGATAGATAAACCACTAGCCAGACTAAGCAGAGGGCACAGAGATAATATTCAAATTAACAAAATTAGAAGTGAAAAGGGAGACATAGAAACAGAACCGAGGAAATTTTTAAAAATCATCAAATCCTAGTACAAAATCCTATACCCCCTCCAAAAAAAAAAAAAAAAAAAACTGAAAAATATGGATGAAATGGACAATTTTCTAGATAAATACCAGCCACCAAAGTTAAATCAGGATCAGATAAACCATATAAACAGTCTTATAACCCCTAAAGAAATAGAAGTAGTCATCAAAAGTCTTCCAACTTAAAAAAAAAAAAAAAACCATAGGACCAGATTTATTGCAGAATTCTATCAGACCTTCATAAAAGACCTAATACTAATACTCTTCAAACTATTTCACAAAATAGAAACAGAAGGAACACTACTCAATTCCTTCTATGAAGCCACAGTTACACTTATGCCTAAACCACACAAAGACCCAACAAAGAAAGAGAACTTCAGACCAATCTCCCTTATGGACATCAATGTAAAAATACTCAATAAAATTTTTGCAAAGAGAATCCAAGAACACATCAAAATGATCATTTGTCACGATCAATCAGACTTTATGCAAGGGATGCAGGGATAGTTTAATATATGAAAATCCATCAACATAATCCACTATATAAACAAACTCAAAAAAAACAAACCACATGATCATCTCATTAGATGTTGAGAAATCATTTGACAAAATTCAACACCCCTTCATGTTAAAAGTATTTGAAAGATCAAGAATTCAAGGCTCATACCTAAACATAGTAAAAACAATACACAGAACAAATTACTTTAAAACTTTAAATCCACCTACAGGACCAGTAGCCCCCACATCAAAGAGACAGGTTATTTCATATTCATCAGTGGTATTAACAACTGATATTTGGATGTTAGCTGTATACCTTGTCATTAATATATCACTGTCTCTAGAAGATGGAAAAATATTTAGATGGAATTTTGAAACCATGTCGGTTTTTTAACCATAAAATAAACTAATGCAAGTTGGTTATTTTGTAGAGCCTATGACCACTCCAGTCATAACTAGGAAGTTAAGTTTATATTATTAGGGTTGTTTACTTCTGTGAGCATGTCTTATATCCTATAGACAGTATTTTTTTTTTTGGTCCCATCACATTTATACTAGTATTGCACTAATGGGAGAATCTCCCCAGTCTGTTCATCATTATAGCACACAGAGCTTATGGATGGGTAAGGATATTGGTGATTCTCTCACCAAACCCCCACTTCACAGCCTGCACATGATTTTGAATCTCTATGGAAACTACACAGCAGGTGGAATGTTCCTGACCAGGAGGGTCTTGATTTCTGTGTCTGAGACCAAAGTATGTGGTTGTTTTTAGCAATAGATCTTACCACAAAGTTAATCTTGGCATTGAAGAGAAATAATATCTTATATAGTTTTGGGATTTCTGAGTCCCCAACCCAAACAAAAACCAGAAGGGAGGTATTCCATATTTATCACTGGGCTCCTGTGGTGTTAAGAAGTTGGGTGTTTAAACCCAAACACTATTGCTGATGCCAAGAAGTGCTTACTGGCAGGAACCTGATATGGATGCCTCCTCAGATGCTCTGCCAGAGTCATACAGATATAGTTGAGCATGCTTGTAGCTAACCATTGACCTGAACATGGGGACCTCAATGAAAGAGATAGAGAAAGGACTGAAGGAGCTGAAAGAGCTTGCAACCTCATGGGAAGAACAACATTATCAAGCAACCAAACCCTCCAGAACTCCCAAGGAATAAAACACCAACCAATGAGCACACATGGAGAGACACATGGCTCCAGTTGCATATGTATCAAAAGATAGCATTGTCTGGCATCAGTGGGAGAAGAGGCCTTTGGTCCAGTGAAGGTGCATTTTTCCAGTGTAGGGAACGCCAAGGCGCTGAGGTGGAGAGGGTGGTTAGGAGAATGAGCACCTTCCTGGAAGCAAGTGAAGGGGAAAGGGGGATGGGAGTGGGAGGAAATTGGATAACATTTCAAATGTAACTACAGAGAATAACCAATAAAATTTTTAATTAAAAAAAGAAAGAAGGTGGGTGCTAGATTTGAAGCCATAAAAAGAAATGTACACTGAAGAAAACATCAAACGCAGACTTACACTACATGACCAACTTGTAAGGTTTTGCTCTGCGAAGGACAAATTATTTGCAGTCTGAATAGAGTTTTACAATATTTTCTTGAAAAAGGAGTTGTGACACATGGAAAGAGAGAAACATGGACTTGATTGGGCCTGTGCTCAAGCAGCTGGCACAGTGCTCTTAGTTCAGTATCTCTGATTCAGTGTCAGGTGAGGAACTTGCCTCTGCACGAGGAGTCAGCAAAGACCAGCACGGAAGAATGAGTGCATACCAGGTATGAGAGATGCTTGCCTTTAATGAAGTGGTGGCTACCTTCACACCAGCGCATGTACAGATTTGCTGTCGAATGTCATTTAAAACTGGGCCACCTTGAAAGTGATTGCAGAATAGTAAAGCTTAAGAGGAACTGATCTAGAGGCATTCAGTGTAATTTATAGTTACTCTTAGACGAAACTTAAACACTTGAAATTACAAATTATATTTTCATTCTGCATCTTCCCATTCCTCTCTCTTGTTCTGCCCCCTTCTTTTTCTTTTTGCATCCTCATTTATAGACACTCTGTCCTCATTTTCACTCTGTCCTGTTTTTGTCTTATCCTGCTCACTTTTATTAAAATTTAAAATCAAGATTCAAATGACTTTTGATTCAGAAGACAAGCATATATATTTTTTTTTTTACATATAGAGAGAAGTCTAATGCAACTATACAATACATTTAATTTTTATCTTGGACATCCTAGTATAAAGAATCAGGAATACTTGAAGGTTCAGGACATTTGGTCTAGTCTTCCCTCACACCCCCAGTGACTCCCTCAGATCCCACTCATGTGAAGACCCATTTACATGTTGTGAGAGTTCATTACCCATCAAGTATCCAGGTGTTCCTGGAAGCAATCCACAGTTTACAAACCAGGTACTTTGAAACTCCAAATTCAGTTCAATAAAATATATTTCAGAGCACACTATGTTCAAGACATTGTACTGAAGACCTAGAATAAAAACAAGAAAATGAGACATTATTTCTGCTACTGAGGAGCTTAACATTTGACCTAAAACAAGCATACTGTAAAATGTTTTTATTAAAAATTTAACTGTATTTTTACTTTTTATATTTTTCTCTAGTACTTTATGGTCTTACAAAAGTTACAAAAGTTACTTGGTTACTACTATGTTTTTATTTTTCTGAATTTCTGAGCTTCTGACACACTACAATGTAAAAGAAATGGTATCATTTCTACATGGAATATTTTTGTAAAACAAAATATTTTGTACAACAAAAATATCTCCAGACTGGGACCAGTTGATACAATGAATTTGTCCCTCAGTGTAGAGGATTGAGTTTAACATAGACACATGGTCCAGTGTTGACTGACAAATGATAACAAGGCTTTGTCATTTTCAGCGGTTCAGCAGGGGGTAGGGACATGGAGCCCAGGGAAGGCATTAAAGGAACAGACAGCTGTGGGTGGTGTCACTGAGGGAGACTTTCTTGAGCTTTCTTTTAACTCTCCATGAAAAATAAATATATGAATTCAAACAACACAGATTTATTTTTTCAAAGGCCAAAACTCTTAACTAAATCTTAAAATAACACGGCCTGTATTGTTTTACTTTAATTTAGAAAAGATGCCCACTATTTATGGAAAGGGGATATTTCATAGCATCTTAAGGAATGGGACACATGATATAATTAAATGGAGAGAAGCTGAGCTAAAATGTCTCTTTCTGCTACTTTGGTTTTGCCATAGAGAGTGAGTATGTGTGAGAATATTATTGAGCCCGGGGAACAACAAAAAGTCATGAGCTCACAGTATCCTTTTTAGATGCACGTTTGTGGTATGTGCCCATCTCCTGAGAAAACACAATGTCATGAAATAAATTGTCTGCAGTGTTGCTTTTCCAAACCCTTAATGCATGTATGTCCTGTGCATTCCCACAAACCAGACAAATTTGGAAGCTCACATTGGGAAGGCAATTCCATGGGATACCCATTTACAAAATTTTATGCTAGTGAATGAAGATTTTTGGGTGAAGGAAAGAGAAGAGAATTAAAGTCATGCATCATAATTATTATTACCAATGGGTAGTATCTAAAAACTAATGCATATGGGTTAGATTTCATTAAATGCTAGATACTGCTTAATTAAAAGAACCGTTATATGAAAATTTGGGCAGAATGGTGCAGATATGATGTCATCTTAGAAACTTAAATCTGGTGGAAAACTGAAACACATACAAGTCACGTTGGCACATCAATGCAAGCACTTATGAGATTCACATCTTTCCTTCTGTTCGTGATACTCTCTTTCACTAAAGTGCCATGAACTAGAGCCTTCACCCCATTCCTGGCCCATCAATCAGAGGCTTCAACACTGGATTCCTACGTGCTTGTTGAGAAAACATATTTGAAACCCACACCCTTTATCTGAAACTAACTCTTCTCTATAATATGTGCTCACAACATTAGTCTTTCTTCTGGTGATGCTCTTGTTTGTAGTCTGACTATCTCTAAGACTTTTTATTTGTTTTTTCCCCAGAACTGAAAGTATCCCAAGGCATAACTGTTTTTGATGCTCCCATTTCCACAACTAAACAAAACAATTCAGTACTCTGTAGGAATATAACAATTCTTCAACACCTTTTCTTTGGTTGATACATTGTTTGTTTTTTAAATAAAATAAAGTTTAACTTGTAAAATTATGTTACAACTACTCATAATTTCAATACCAAGACCATCCTTAAAGATAAAAGAGGATATAATGTAATTTTAAAACTCTTTAATGCCTGTTCTACTTCACTTTTTCAAAGCTTCCTCCATTTTGTCATTAAGTTAAAGAATATTAGGAAAAATCAGAAGAAATAGGGCATGGACTATTAGGATTCTGGATCACCGAGAAACCCACAAAGGCCCCTCATAAGCTTTATATGGCAAAAGGGAAACATGAAGGACACAAATGGAGTTCCTGAATCCCAGGGTCATCAGATGAAACCTCAGCAAATGCCTTAAATCAGTATGACTAGGTCAAGCAGAATCCAGATATTTTCTCCTGTCAGAATTTTTCCAGACTTTGTAAGATGCTTAGACTCAAAAGATTTATTGTTTGAAAGTCGTTGGTTAATTAAACAGACAAAACAACAACAACAAACAGCTAAAGTAGAGAAACAGCCACAGGTGCTCCTGGCTCTAGAATGTTTAGAATGAATGCAAAGCCCAAGCGTTTGTTCTTACAGTAACATGTCTACATGGCATAAGACCTGTTGTAAAATATAAATAAATTGCCTAGTGTTTTTCTTCTTTGGGAAAGTAGAGCTATAAACACAGTGTCTCAGCATAAGTACAGTAATGAATTTGTGAACAATTTTCCTTTTAAGAAAACATTTTCAAAGTTTCAACCACTCTGTAACTTCTTTTGTCTTGCTTAAGCCAGATTTGAAATACACATATTTTCTAGGGCAATAATTCAAGGGAGAGGTTAATAACACTTGTCTTTTTCCTTCTGTGAAGAGTTGGATAGCAGAGACAGACATCAGAATCTACGGGATGATATAATAATGTCTTAATTAAGGTTTCTATTGCTGTGGTAAAACATCATGATCAAAAACAACTTACGGAAAAAGGGTTTATTTCACCTGTTCTTAAAGTCACAGTCTATCACTGATCAAGTCAAGGTAGGAACTCAGGGCAAGAATCTGGATGCAGAAACTGATGCAGAGACTATGGAGGGATTCTGTTTGCTGGCTTGCTCAGCCTGCTTTCTTATAATACCCAGAACACAAGCCCAGAGCCTACCCACCTCAATCTTCAATAAAGAAAATGCCGCATAGGCTTCCTCGCAGGCCAGTCTGGTAGGTACATTTTCTTAATAGAGATTTCCTCTTTGAAATGACTCTAGGTTATATCAAGATGACATGAAACTAGCCATTAACTATTTAGTAATGTCATCATAGACCAAAATAGTCATCGGCTGTAGGTGAATAAGCAAGACCCAATTATAGCAAGTTGCAACTGATTTAAAGTTCCAAAACTCCTATATATCAAGACTAACTATTAGAAACTACTGGGAGGGGTGGATCTCTGTAGAAATCCTTACTCTACATTTGCACAATGAAGCTGAGATTCACATTTTCTCTTTTTGCACTTGGTGGGCTAAAATATTTTGCCTGCGCTGGCATGAGTTATTGTCTATTTCCTGTTCCTGGAAGGTACCCGCAAATGCAGATGAACAGGAACCACAGAGTTGCAGGTACAGTGGGAGGGAGGTGCATCCGTGATTATTTCTTTGTCTTTCATGATTTATTAAGTTGAGCTGCAGGTACTAGCTATCTCTTTGGCTCTCAGATAAGGTATTTTTGTGGATATAAAATTGATTGAGGCAGATGCTAATTTTAAATGATGATAACTAGAAGAACAACCATTGTCTCCTTGCAGAACCTTCCAAGAGCTTGGGTAACTCCATTCTTTGAGAAATACCCATCTCACATCCCAAAGAGAAAACATGATTTGTTAACTGGGCTTGGTCACTTACTCCTTCTTGTTGTACTGGAGTACAAAGAGGTGGCTTTTCCTGTACATGCCACACAGATTTTCACTCCACTGGGAAGCTTTTGTAAAGATTTCATTTTTCATGATAGACACTGTTTCCTTTTCACAATTCTAAGCAGCCCAGCTTCTGGACAAAATTTAGCAGAGGTGAGCAGGTGATATCCCAGATGGTCCTAATCATTGTTTAATGTAAATTATTGTATGTGCTGCGAGTCACAGTCCCCACTCTTGTAGCTGGTGTGTTTCCTTTTAAGGTAAAGCTTTGAGCAATATGGATGTCCTCAGTGATTTGACTAGGTTATGGGTACTGGATAGGCCAGTTGGATATTCTGTCAGTATTGACCTATTCCTCAATGAATCCATCTCATCCTGTTGCATATTTACTGAAAGTTCTGTGGGTTTTCAAAGTACAGCCAAAGGTTGATACTGACTATTTCATCAGACACCCCTACTGACACAAAGTCTAAGCTGATGGCACAGACAGGGAGACTAACGTGCATCAAAGCAACAAGTTGAGGTAAAATATTCAGAGAGCTCTAATTATCTGTACATCATAGTGTATGGTACTTTGAACGTGTTCCAGCTAACAAGATATGTCATTCATGGCTGCCTTAGAGGTTAAACAGAAGGGATGGCACACCTCCTTCTACAAACCTGAACATTGTATTACATAATGGTAATTTAGGGTTTATTAGGGACTAACAAGAATTAGGATTAAGATGCATTATTTTAATTAATCCTCACCTTCTTTGAATTCAGCATTGGCTCCATTTTGTGGTAATAACAAAGACAGCATGAACAATAGTGATAAAAGGATGGGTTCAGAGAGGTAAACTAACAAGCATGTGATCACCCTAGTGATAAATGATGGTGCTTGGATTAGGTCCAGGTGGGTATGAAGGAGAAAGGAAGAACCATTTTTTTTTCTTTTTGCACTTTTCAGTGGGCTCCATGCTTGTAAGCTTGTACCTTTGCTGAATAAATTTAAAAACATGAAGTATAGTTTATTTGAACATTCTCAAACAAGATTTCATCCTATAAGCAGTAGATATGTAATAAAATCTCCCCTCACCTCCCCTTTTCCTCTCTGTCCTCCCCCCCTTGTGAACATTTGGTCATAACTGGAGACATTTCGCATTATTAGGTGCTCAAGGGTATTGTTATTAGAAACTCATGTGTAGAGGCCAGAGGTGTGGTAAGAAACCTATAACATACAGGACAGCCCTCTTTCGTCAAAGAGGGCTGCTTTAAAATGGCACTAATGATAAATTTCAGAAAGTTGTCAGGAATATTGGGGAAATTAAAGAAAAAAATTTGAAAGACTGAGAAATTGTCCAAACAGTGTGAAGCATCTTATGGTCATAGAGCATTCTATCCTATCTCTAGAGAATTTCCAGTATTAGCCTTTTATGATATGTCTCCAGCAAAACTATTTGTGATAGTAGTGAATATTATTTTTAACAGAGGAAAGCTGGACCACCTGCATTTCCATGTTCTTGAATTGCTGTTCATAAGTAAGCATGTTCATTGTATTTTTCTCGTACATTGAATTTCTTTTCTAAAAAATGGCAACTTCCTCTTTTTTTAAATACAGCATATGTTTCTTTAAACGTTCCATGTGGCCAGAGTGCCAAACAGAAAGCTCTTAACATTTGTTTCTTATCATTTCTGACAATTAGCCTCCGTCTTTCAATAAACAGCTCACTCTTAAAGAGGACTTCTTAAGTACCATTTCTCTTTCCTTGAATGGGGTAGAGATTTGCATGAACAAGTATTTTACATTATTCGTTGCAAATTATTTTCTCAAGATTTTAAATCTGTAGATAAACTTACAAAAAAGACAAAAACTGAAGTTTAATTTGTTTGAAATCCATGAAATAATTCCTTTAAGAATAATCATTACCTAACTTAAGAAGTGTGGTTTCACTCAATACAAAGGAAACACAGCTCCCCCTATAAATCACCACTATCTAATACAGGATTAAGTTCCACTCAATTCAGGCAAATGTTCTTCTTGCTCTAAGTTGATAACCCAACTTATTCAACAGTGGTTCATTGTATTCATATCTCAAACAAAATATATTGGAGGAGATAATTAACTTATCTATTTTATTGCCAGAAAACCTTTATTGGTATCCTGTGCCTTTGATGTCCAATTAATTTATTCAAATAAAATCATTTGTTCTTCATCACAAAAAGTATGAAATAATCCATTAATTTTGCTAAGCTTCACATCATCCCCAGAGTCACCCCTGTGTTCTAGAATGGTGTTTAACAAAATGCATATAAAACAGGAAGAACTGGAATTTCCAGTAAGTATTGAACAATATAAAACCATGTATAAAAGTTAAACCCATATTTGTCCACTTGACCTCATCTTTACAAAAACAGGAAAATAGTGGGATAGTCTGTGTCATTCCCACCCGTTAGTCACAATGTCAGGTAACATTAAATGAAGAAAATGCCAAGTTTCCCGCTATTGCTTCTTCTTCTTTCTCCTCCTCCTCTTCTTGCCTCAAGGGCCTGGCAACTGAGAAGCGGTGTTCTTACATTTATGAAAATTTTCCAACTAAAGTAAAGTGAACATTTCTGTAAGTGTATGATCTATTATACAGTGTATAATAGTGTTTATAAAATATATAATTGATTATATGTGCGCAGTCATTTATGTGAAGTTAGACAAGTGATGTAACATGTACCTGTCATTTATTTGTTATCTAAGGAACTTTTCAACTGAAAAACTGATTGCTAAGCTTTATTTTTCAAAAACGGATCTGATTTGAGCATAGACGTGATCCTTCTAACCTCAGCCATGGTGTGGACGTGGCAAAGAAAGTAGTAGAGTCTGAATTTTGGGGTTTTACTCGTATTGGTTTATAGGTCTCTCCTACCTTGAAACGTTAAGTCTTTATACTCTGGCGGACTAAGTCTTGGAATTCTCCACTGTGCCTTCCTCTGAAGATACAGTAACTCAGGTTAGTCTAAGTGACTTCTCTCAGAATCAGTGTTACCGCTTCGTGGGAACTCTCAATTGGCAGGCAGGGATGAACAACTCATTCGTCAATTAGAAGCTTCTGTTCAGTTCTTCCTCTTCACATAACACTGTAACTGTAGAATAAGACATACTACAGATCAGGTGGGAATATCAGTATTGCAGTTAACTTTCTGGGGTCAGTGGGAACACCAAGACTGGTCAGGCAGAGCTTAAGTCCTCTCTACCAGTCTCCGAATATTCTCCCTTATGCTGAATATCATTGACCTCTAAGCCAAGCATTTAAATTGTGCTTGTCAATTTTTGATGAACAAGGGAGCTTTGGCTCAAATGAAATGTTGTTGAGTATGTAAGTATGAAACTTCCTATGTATAAATGCTAAACTGATGATGATTTATAGAAAAATATTTGTTGTTTATAAATCTGAATTATGAAAATTGTGGGAGGTCAGTGAAACAAGAAGAGTTATTAAAACAAAGTATAATGACTACATATATGAAAAATGAAACCCATTTCTTTGTATGTTAAATCCTAAAGGAAAAGAATGATAAAAAGAACGGAGGCACAATGAATAGTAATGTTTCACATGAATATTTCTAGTACATTAGCAAAGTAATAGAATGCAGCAGGCACGGACCCGCTTTCAGTTGTAGAGCTTCTAAATGAGATCTTTATGGAAGCTAAAAAATTTACAAAGGCCTCATATTATCTTTGATTATTAGAAAGCTAGCAAAAAAGTGACTAGAGGCCTTTTAGATAAACAGCAGCAGCATTTGGGATCACAGCAGATTACAAACAGATGGTTGGTAAGTTTGGAGGAGAAAAGCAGTGATTTTTTTTCAGGAACTGCACTCATTCACTAAAATCAAAAATTATATGAAGAAATGTAATTTCCCGTTTAAATGAACTCTATGAAGTGGTAGATAAATGCTGCAGCTATAGTGTTTCAGCTCAGCAAGACATCTGATAGTCTTAATTACATGGGCTACTCTATAATGAAGCAAGCAGATCACTGAACTTAGCCTCAGAAAACACTAAGTTCTAAAAGTGTTTGAAAGTCATATAATTTCTGGGAATAAGGCTTTTGCTATAAAACAAGGGATATCATGTTTTTAGCTCATGCCAGAATTACTTACCACTTGCTACCAAAGTTAGGAAGGTAAGTCCTGATGAAACTCCAGAACAACATTTTCAAAGGAAGAAAAAGAATCATAGAGATAAAGGAAGAAAAGATGGAAATTGACGGACACAGGCACAAGCCTTCTCAGTTAAGTTCTTAAGTTGGAATTTAAGAATGCATCATGAAAAGTTAACAGCATGGTCAGTTTGCTGTCATTTAAAGGACGATATATCTAAAAAAAGTTAAGGACAAAAACCATCTCACTAGACACAGAAACTGCATTTTGCAAAGTTCAGCATCTTTTTTTTTTTTTTTTTTGATAAAATGCACAGAAGAAATAGGTTAAGGATGGGCTTTTCAGAACACAATAAAGGCTCTATCTTGCAAACAAGTACAGACCTTATATAAAATCAAGACAGACTAAAGGCATCCTCTTTAAAATCAGGAGTGAGACAAGAGTATTCCTTCTCAGACTTAATGCTGTGCTTGAAATCTTAACTAGGCAACTGTCTTAGTTTGGATTTTATTTCTCTTAAGCGACAACATAACCATGGCATATCCTATAAAGGAAAGCATTTAATTGGAGCTGTTTTATAGTTTCAGAGATTTAGTCCATTATTATCATGACAGGAAGTACGGTGGCATGCAGGCAGACATGGTGCTGAAGAAGAAGCGGAGAGTTCTACAACTTGCTCTGTAGGCAAGAAACTGTGCCACACTGGGTATAGCTTGATATATGAGACCTCAACCCCCACCCCCACAGTAACACACCTACTCAAACAAAACCACACCTTCTAATAGTGCTACTGCCTATGGGTCTTCAAGCATTCAAGTACATGACCCTACCTATGCAAACCACCACAGGGACTAAGAAAAAAAGAAAGAAAGTGATATTAATAGAAAAACACTCAATATTCAGATTAACTACTTGAAAGACTACCAGAAAATGTTTAGATCTTAAAACCTCTTTTAACAAAATACCAGTATACAAACACTATCATTTCAAAATCAATACTTTGTTATACCATGTAACAAATGTAACAAATTTTCTAATTAAAAAATCAGGAAAAAAATACTGTTTACAATAATATAAAAATATTTATAATAAACCTAAACAAGTATATAAGTTGGATTTTTTTTGCTGTGAACAGATACCATAATCAATGAAAGTTTTATAAAAAACAATATTTAATTGGGGCTGGCTTACAGGTTCAGAGGTTCAGTCCGTTATCATCGTGGTGAGAGCAGGGCAGCATCCGGGCAGACATGGTGCTGTAGGAGCTGAGAGTTCTCCATCTTCATCTGAAGGAAGCCAGGAACAGACAGGGCATCCTCAGGCAGCTAGAAGAACTAGCTAAAGAAGAACTCTAAACCCACCCCGACAGTGACACGACTCCTCCAAAAAGACCACACTTTCTAATAGTGCCACTCTCTGGGACAAGGATATATAAACCATCACACCAAGAGAAAGACCTATATAACAAAATCTTAAGACACCAACGAGATACATTGTAAAAGACACTGGAACGTTGGAAGATCCCACATATTCATAAATTAATACTCTAAAATGCTTTCAGAATCAGAGCAATTACCATCAAAATTTTAATTACATTCTTCACAGAATTAGAAGAAAATAACCTGAAAATGCATGTAGAAGCACAAAGCATCCTAAACTGCCAGAGGAAAAAGATTGCTATAAGTCTTGCTATGCCTGATCACAAACTACACTGTATAATCACAGTAGCAGAACTGTTCATTCCAATATTGCTTATATTGTACTTCATATATTGTACTTATATTGTATCTTCTGTGGACTTTTCAGAGGATCTTGGAAGAAAATATCCAATCTGAAATATCTGGTCTGTCATGATTTGGGAAAGAACATGGCCGCCATGCTCTAGGACTATGACATGTACCTCAGAAATATAGAACGTCAAGAAGACAGTGCTGAGATTTTTGGGCAGCTAACCCTTTCTAGGACAGTCTACCTCCGTCCCTGTTTGAAATGACTGTTTTGCTTGTTTGACAGGAAAGAGAGCCACATGACCTTCCCACATGTGTGAACTATAGAAGAGTTGGGCAATGAAAAAGTAAATGGAATTACCTATGTGAACAAGATAAAAAGACATTTTGGCATAGTGCAACTTAGGAGTATTGAGAAATTGTGTGAGCCAATGAATATCTTTAAAGTTCATGGCATACATATGAAGAATTATATCTAGTTTTAATTAGTGACAACACTGGAATTTTTGCCAGAAATAAATGACTAAAGTCTCCATGCAGAACTGATTAAAATTGGAAGCCAAAAGACTTGTTAACAATTAAGTTAGCTAGACATTTTTCTTTAAGGACAGAAAATATAGGCAAATAGATCAATCCAGTTTGAACTTTACAAAGAAACGGCTGACTCCTATAACTAAGGAATCAAGTAAACATGCTTTAATAATGATTCTGTGGAAGTTAGGGCCTTCAGCCTTTTTTGATGTGTGTGTGTGTGTGTGTGTGTGTGTGTGTGTGTGTGTTAGAGAGAGAGAGAGAGAGAGACAGAGAGAGAGAGAGAGAGAGAGAGAGAGAGAGAGAGAGAGAGAGAGAGAGAGAGAGAGAGAGGAGAGCATGTATGACTGTTGTGTGCTTCTTAGTATTGCTGTATTTACGAATACATGCAGACATATGTACACAAGTATGTGTGTAGGTCAGAAATTGATGTTAAATTTCTTCCTCCAACACTCCACATATTTTTTCTTTCTTTCCTTTTGAGATAAAGTCTACTTGAAATTCATCGGTTCATACAGACTTGATGGCTGAGGAGGTCCTGTAATTTGTCTTTCTTTAACTTATGAGCATTGAGTTCCTGTAATTCATCTGTCTGTAGCCTATGAACATTGATGACACTGATGTATGCTACTGTAACCCGACATTTTCATGAGCGTTGAGGATCTGAACTCAGTACCTCATGGCCTCATGAGTGCTCAATCCCTTTGCCTATGTTTCAAATCCATCTTATTCTTTTAACCACTTGTTTCTACTTTTTTTTTGTCAGCTTCCTTCTCTAATACCTTATTTGTTTGGCCAATTTCTATGTTATAGGAAGTTTCTGAGCCAGAGAATTTAAGCAACTTTTGGTAAAGGCTTCTTGTGACTACCTTTGAAACATAGCCCATCCTACAGACAAATCACTAACGTGTTTTAGTTATATATCATGTTGCTGCTCAAAATATCAATACCTGATGAAAGCAACTTAGAGAGGAAGGTTTTTTATGCACAGTTGAAGGGTACAGGGAGTCATGATTGCAGTAGTCTGCAGGAGCTGGTGGCAGCCAAGACCCAGAGGAATGTGAATATTTGTGTTTAGCTCACTTTCTCTTGTTGAATTCAGTGTGAAAACTGGCCCATGGAATGATATTTAATTACATTTAGGATGGGGCTCACTTTATTATCCAAAATCTAAATAAACTTTCCAAGTCATATCCAGATATTTGTTTCTATGTTGATTCAAACCTTCACTGAGTTGACAATCAAGATTACACATTAGTCCTGACCTTTCTGGATACATTTCAACTCCACAATTGACAAGAGAGGCTTCAGTTCATTTGCAGACATTCTGGGGCAAACGTGCAACCATGAGTCTTTTAAGCAGAATGTTCTAACCTTGTCTTGTCTTGTAGTTTTCCAACTTCTTCTGTTTTCAAATGGAGTTATCCCGGAAACCCACCTGCTCATGAAACTTCAAGCAAGCATGCTTTGCAAGTCTCTGCAAAACCATGTTCTCTGGTGATGACAGTTCAGGGGATAGGAGGTACATGCCTAGGGCCTTCTTTCTTTGGATTTTCTTTTAAACCAGATAAAATACTTGAGATTGCATTAAGCAATAGGAACCATGAGCAGATACCAATGTGAGAAATTCTAATGTGACCTCAGATATAGCACTAACCTTTTCAGCCACTTTACCCAACATGGTCTGCCTCCAGAAAGCTTATAATATGATGAAAACAAACTTCTTCTTACATAAGCTTATAAATATTTGTCATTGACTAGCAGCCGCATATATTTATAAATGCTGTATTACTAATTGTGAAAATAATACAGCCTTGGAAGCAAGGTCAGGCAAGAATTGACATCTACTATTCAGAACATGTGTCCTATAGAAAGAAAGGCAGATGAGCATCATTCAAGGGCAAAGTGCAAACAGACCCTGTCGGAATCACAGCTGGTGTGACTGAAACCCCATTATGAGCAAAGAGGGATTACTTGAAAAACCTGTTAGTTTTACTGCTTCTCTGATTCTAGATAAAGAGTAGCAACAGAGCCAGAGATCTATGAGTCATGACTTCATTTGCTTTGGGTAGATGGTGGCAGAGAATTAAGGACATCTTAAACGGAAAGCGGTAATAAAGATATAAACGAGTGAAATTTTAGTTAATAGTGTTGTGACCAGAGTAACTAAGGAATTTTAAGATCATAGCTTGCCTATAGGTCTACTATTTATGAATTCATCTCTGCTCCACCATGAATGTGTCTTAAAATAAATATTTGTATATATAGGTATAGTAATCTCAGCACTTAGGAGGGAAAGACATGAAGAGTTAAACATTGTTCTGGGCTTTTACAAAGTGAGTTCATAGCTCAAAAAAACAGTGAGTTCATGGTTCAATGGTTCAAAAGAAACGAATAAGTAACATCAACCAATCAATATTTCTGAATACTTTTGCAAACTACAGTCAAATTTAAGAACATTTATCTGGATATTTTAACATAGCACATGCCAGAGGATTTAAAGATTTAGAAGTAAAAACAGGATAGGCAAAGATACAGCTAGACTTAAAGTCTCCCAAGTTATGAAAAATTGCAGATTAGATGGGTCATTAATAAGTGAGTAAAACGTGAAGCAGGCTTCCAGCATTCGTGAAAAATTACTCTTGGAAGCAGATAGGATGGGAATGTGGTATGAGTTTATGTATGCATCTGATCATGAGCCAGAAGCAGATTCCAGGCATAGCCACAAAGTTGGTCACACATGTGAATGTCCTGGAAAATCCAGACATAATTCTATTTCTCCACATTGCTCAGGCTCTGACTGAAATATTCTTGGAACCATAAATGTGCAGAACACTGTAGAAATCAGATCAATTTGTATTTAGATGGTTGTTCTAAAGAGCACCATTTTAATTTTTGCAGCATACAGGATTAGTATTCCCCATGTATTCTTCACCAGATACTGATTGAAATTCTGATAGTACAAAGAATCAATTCTCTGTCCTGCAATGGACCTCTTTAACAGCTTTCATCTCACCTAAAGCTGTATGAACAGAAAGAAAAACAGAACAAAGCAAAACAAAACAAAAAAACCAAACAGAACTGGAGAGAACCATTTTCATGTAGACACAGTGGGGACAAACGACCACATCCAACCATATTACAAGTGTTTGATTTAGTATCCTTGGTTTTTCCTGGATCTTAAGAAAAACAAACAAATAAACAAACACTATCCTTGCTGTAAATTGAGAGTAATTGACTTAGAGATTGACAGATCCTTCAGGTGAAGGGAAGCTGGAAACTACACCCAGATGGAACCAGTTTCCACAGCTCAATTGCCAGGTGCCCACTGGACCTTAGCTACACCTTCCTAGAAAAATAAACTCATTTGGGTATATCTGACAGCAAGAAGCTCCTCTCTATATAACTAAATGCCATTTGTTCTTCAGGCTGTGAATACTTCCCAAAATCCCAATTTATGATGACTGTCAGTTCCTACAGACTCATAAAGAAGCTGTCTCTTGTCAGACCACCTCTTTGGTAACTTCGACCCCATATAACACATGTATTTTCACCCAGATCTAACCAAGTTCTGCACAGGGGCCTTCTTGTCAATCTCCCAGGCTACTGTCTCCCATGATAACTGTGCCTTAGTGCTAATGGCTTTGGCCCTGCATTGTGAAATATATACAGAATTTTCATAATTCTTTTATAACCCAGCCTCTGATTTTCATTGAGATGCATGAAAGTTTTGGGTTTCCTATAGGAAAGCATTCAAATCTCCACATGTATGATACAGCATGTGGGAATACATGTACCAACAGATGCATTGGCAATGAGATTAACTTGTCTGGCTTTGAGAAACATATTTGTGGCTTCAGAAATTATCCCAACAAGAGACATATCATGGCATACTCTAAAGTACTCCTTTTCTAGCACACGTGTCCCCTGCCCCCTCAGGTTCCAGTTGATTGTTAAAACACTGGAGTCAGAAATTCTGGGTTAAAGTTTCAGTTTACTTAACGGTAGATTGCTTAATATATAAGACATAGTACCTTTGTTTTGTTGTCTGTACAAGGGTCTGGTAAGAGTCTCTCACCCCAAGAGTAGAAAATGTAAATTCAAAATAAGAAGAGACTGGTCACATGGTAGTTTCCTTTTGACAGATTGCAGTTTTCATTTCTGTCACTGCTATAGATAAAAAGATATTTTCAGTAAGAGACTTCCTGGATCCTGACAGTGCCTCCTCTAGGCACATGGATAGATGTTGTCTTAGTTAGGGATTTCCTGCTGTGAAGAGACACCATGACCATGACAAATCTTATAAAACATGTAATTTTGGGCTTGCTTATAGCTCAGAGGAGGGAAGCATGGCAGCATCCAGGCAGACACGGTGCTGGAGAAGGAGCTGAGAGTTCTCCACCTGGATCTGCAGACAGGTGGAAGAGAGAATGAGACACGTGGCCTGGTATGAGCTGCTGAAACTTCAAAGCCCACTCTCAGTGACAAACTTCTTTCAACAAAGCCACACCTCTAACCTTACAACTCTGTATGAGCCTATGGGAGCCATTTTTATTCAGACCACGACAGATGTCAATTAAGTTGTACAAGTGACAATATAGACAGTTCCCAGAGTTAAAGATGTTCAAAAATCGCCTCAAACAGCAGGTGGACATGAAGGGAGACAAATCTTACTCTCTTAGGTGTTTAAAAATCTACTTTCCACAGGAATTACGACTTTGTAGAAATACAATTCTTAGCGGCAAAACTTCTACTTGAAGTCATTCAAAAATCTTCAGATTTAGGGCAGAACATGTGAAAATACCGACAGTGATGGATACAATGAAACTAATTTGTGCTGATTTGAGAAACACATTCACGGCTTTAGAAATTATCCCGTTACTATATTGAGGGTTTTTGTTTTTATAAAAATGGAAGAAAAAAACATGCAAAAGAGAACTTAACACCGAGCTTAATGGAAAGAGCCCCCCCCCCCCCAGAAGTACAAGAAGCTTAGCTCACACCTTGCATATAGACCGTGTGCTTGGAGCAGGTCATGTTTAATACCATACATCTCTGTCTCCTGTTTTAGACATGGTAGTTTTTTTAATTTACAGAAATAAAGATAAAAAACCATAATACTCTATTTTCAGATACAATTTCTTTTGTAATATGACTTCAATAAAATATAAGGAAGGGCCTTACAGTGATTTTCATTATTACACAGCCTCCATAGTTTTCCATGTGGCATTTTGGGAAGAAACAAACCTTAGTTCTCTAGTGTATTATAACCAGAAAAAAAACGAAAACATAGAAAAAATAACCTGGAGAATAAATACTCAGGTATTCCTATGCACATATATATGTATATATATATAATTTTTAAGGGTTTTCCCACATGTGTTTCCTTAATGCCACTAGTTAACAGAAAATTAAAATTCCTAAGTATTTTAGCAACCAAATCAATAACACACAGAATCTTCATCATTCAGAACCAAGAACTTTGAAGTGTTCATACACAGCAGCTGGAAGGAATACACTATGCTATTCTTAAACCTAAACATGTGTACCTTATAGCATTACTACTTGATTGGTTATATTAAGGCTCAGATTTGTGGTAGAAACTGAATGTTTTAGGCAATGTCTAGAGCAATAGGAAGTTTAACAAATAGATAGCAATCTGATGTACTTAGTTGCTGATTTTCTAAAAGCATATGACAAGTTTTTTAAAATATATGTACATTTTGAGTTGGTTTTCTACAGTGGCCATGGCCTGACTTATTCTTAATACTTGTTCTAAGTAATAATAATGGTTCTAAGTATTGTAGAACACATTTGTGAAGATGCTGGGTGTGGTCACTCATGAAAATCTATGTGATCATTTTTTTAATAAACCCAGAAGTTCATCCTAGCACTGTCTCATCTTCTCTTGCTTGGGAAATCAGAAAAAGAGAAGAGCCGTCATTAGAATTATTAAGCATATAGTCTATTGAAACAATAAAGAGTCTGGAAGAGGCCCACCAAAAGATTCTGTGAGTGAACTGCAACAGCAGGGATTTCAGAGGCCAATAAATAAATAGGTTTTGAAAACACACACATCTTCTTAAGACATGGGGACAGAAAGCTAGACACGCTGCTGCACAGCTGCGTGCACAGCTTTCTGAAGGTAGAGAGGCAGGAGGATTGTGAGTTCATGGCCCACCCTGACTCATAGTGAGACCCTGCTCCATCTGACTGAATGAACAAATTTGTTCCAAATGAACGAGTACGATAAGGACTTTGAGTTTCTTAACAAATAATCATGTGGATTTTCATAACTTAAAAGCTCTTTTATGTCATCCAGCTGCCTCTTAAATATGTATTTCTGTACATACTAGACATAGGTGATAAGAATAGGTCATGCCATGACCAGAGATGTCCATTGTAGAAAATCAATTCAAAGCATACATATATTAAAAAAACATATTGACACATGCTTTTAGAAACTGCAGACAGGTTAGTTACTTGAATGTCTAATTTCTCTACTTTTATCCTTCGTGTTTTATATATGCATACAAACACTAATATATGCTGCACATACTTTATTGTTTTATTAATGTCACACAAGTGTGAACAGTTTTTTTGGGCAATTCTCTTGCAATCTGATCACAAATTGTATTTCAATCTGGGATTATTTTTAACACAAGCATTTTCCCTCTCTTGCAACCATTCATTCGGCATTCTTGAACCTTAAGAAACCCCAGTGTTTCTGTCAAACCACAGGTCTACAGGCCCTGATACTCCTCTGTCAATATGTTCCCAGCTCCCCTGGAAGATATGAAAACAAGACTGTTACCCATTCTTGAGAAGGTCTCCTTTACCTTCTCCCAGTCCCCAAGAAGCCTTCTAATGTTAGCTGCCCCATGCTGAGATCCTCTAGACAAAAGCATCTTGCTGAATGAAAGTAGCAGTTCAAGCCCTGAAAGACACTTTCTATTAAAATGGACAACAGATGTGTGCACAAAAAGAAATAGATCAAAGAGGTAGTATGCATCTGGGAGGATATTAGCAAACGTGCATTACTGTAGGTTTTGTTATTTCAGACTTGCATCCATGTAACCTGGGTGGAGGAGGAAGTTACCCTGAGAAGGAAAACAAAGGAAAGAGTAGGCAGCTACAGAATACAGAGTTGTATCTGAGGGCTGGGGTGGGGCTCAGAGAGAACTTCCAAACATATTTTAGGCAATTTATTTATGTTAGTATCAGTGGGAATGCTGAGAGCACAGAAAGTAGTGCTCAAGGCCTTATGAAACTGAGAATTCATTTAAGATATATAAATATCATGCTTTAGTTACTATTGATATTCCACAGTAATCATCAACATGATTAACATAGCTGAACAATGATAGCTGTCTCCTAAGAACTGAAGCAATTTGCAAATCTAAGTATTTGTTCCTTGTTGAGTGGCTCTGCCCCTGGGCTGGAGAACCTGAAATAGTTTTCCGGGATGCAGTGGAGGCCATGGATCCTGAATTTAAAGCTGTGACACTTAGCATTTTAGTACTGTATTGTAGCATCACTTCCTACAACTATGAACTTGACCACATCTCGCCTTCGTTATTGACTAATTAATGGTTACACTGCAAGAACAATATATTTTATTTGCTATTTGGCTTTCTCAATCCTGATTTAATACTTATTAATTGAGACTGCTTAGTGAAGCCCCCACAATTCTTTGGGTACAATATGGAAGCCTCTTTGAAGAAAATAGTTATTAGCTAATTGCTCATAGTCTTGATTCTTGTAATGGCATGTTAATGTACTGGCAAGTGTCAATAACTCTCCAAGGAGGATAATTAGGTTTAGTATTTTCTGATGGTCATTCAGCAGGTCTCACTAAGATGCACTGTGATTTGCAATGGTCAGTACAACCAAAACAACTATATATATATATATATTATATATATATATATATATATATATATATATATATATATATATATATATAATATTGTTCATTGTTGAGTGGCTCTGACCCTGGGCTGGAGATAAATATATATAATATATATATATTATTCTTTTTTTCATATTTGGTATATTGTAGTTCACTATCATTACTAAATAAATAAATAGGCTTCACAGTGACCTTTTTCATACATGAATACATTATGTATCAATAATTTCTAATTACTCTCTGACCTCTTTCTGCTTCCTGATGGCTTCCTTTACAGTTCTTAATAGTGCCTTTTCTAATTTCAGGACTGTGTTTCCATATGTAAAAGAAAACATGTGTAATTTGTAATTGTTTCCGTGAATATGAGGTCTCCCCCTTCCACCCATTTTTATGAAAGTGACAGGATCTCATTCTCCATGGCTGAACAATTCTATTGTTTACATTGAACATTCTTCACCCAGGTTTACACTCCATATCCTTTATCCACGTGTCATACCATATTCTTCACCCATGTTTACATCCCATATTCTTCACCCATGTTTACATACCATATTCTACATCCATGTTTACATATCACATCCTTCACCCATGTTTACATACCACACCCTTCACCCATGTTTACATACAATATCCTTCACCCATGTTTACATCCCATATTCCTCACCCATGTTTACATACCATATCCTGCATCCATGTTTACATACCACATCCTTCACCCATGTTTACATACCACATCCTTCACCCATGTTTACATTCCATATTCTTCACCCATGTTTACATACCATAACCTTCACCCATGTTTACATACCATATGCTTCACCCATGTTAACATACCATTTCCTTCACCCATGTTTACATACTATATCCTTCATCCATATTTACATACCATATCCTTCACCCATGTTAACCTACCATATCCTTCACCTTTGTTTACATACCATATTCTTCACCCATGTTTACATACCACATCCTTCACTCATGTTTACATACCATATGCTTCACCCATATTTACATACCACATCCTTCATCCATGTTAACATACCACATCCTGTATCCATGTTTACATACAATATGCTTCACCAATGTTTACATACCTTATCCTTGACCCATGTTTACATACCATACCCTTCACCCATGTTTCATACCATATTCTTCATTCATATTTACATATATTTTTCACCCATGTTTACATATCACATCCTTCACCCATGTTTGCATACCACATCCTTCACCCATGTTTACATTCCATATCCTTCACCCATGTTTACATTCCATATGCTTCACCCATCTATTGACTATACTTATTTCACACCTTGATCATTATGAATTTCACAGGAAATAGACACTGTCACACATCTTTTGTATATAATTTCATATATATATGTAGCAGTTCATCAGCACTCATTTTTTCCCAAATCTTTATTAACAGTTCTAATAATATCCATTCTAACATAGGAAAAATGAAATCTCACTGCAGTTTTAACTTACCTGACAGCCAAATGAGCAGGTTTAATTTTAATCAAATTATTGGCTGTTTGTATTTATTTTTTGTTAAATATTTACTCAGATGGCAACGACCACTTCACTATGTCCTGTACCTGATTTGCAATCAAGACCTTGCAAATGTAATTTCAGTTAACAATTCTTATTTGCTTTGCCTATGTTTGAATTTACCCAGTACTCTGTTTTCTTATACTGAAGCATTTCCTTATGTCTGATACTTTAATAAATGTATTTATTTCTGTTTTATATTTGTATCAGTTTTATGCCAGTTTTGCATTACAGTGTATTTTTCTCACTTCCATCCTCTCATTTTTCTGAGATCCAGCATCTCTCCCATATCCACTCACCTTTTTGTACATTTTATTTAAGTGCTGGAAGACTAATTTGTTCTGTCTCACTCTTGGATGTTGATCTGTCACTGGAGCTACACTATTAGAGATATCTGACCCTTATGTTCTCAGCAACGAACAATCGCCAATTAACCCACTGGTAGGGGAAGGACTGTGTGCACCCTCCCTCTGTATGTTGGGATTCGTACTGGCTTGGGCTTGCACAGGTCTTGTGCATGCTCTCACATTGACTGTGAGTGCATAGGTATAGTACCCTGCTGGGTCCAGAAGGCCTTTCTTGTAGTCATCTACTGCCTCTGGCTCTTATACTCTTCCCACTCCCATGAACCTTTAGGGATAAACACATTTTTTATTCTCTGCACCTTGGTAAGTTGCAGGTCTCCATTAATCACTATCTACTGCAAATTAAGCTTCTGAAAACAAAGGTAATAATAGCTCACTAGGAGTTGGCTTAATACTATGTCCATTTAACACCGTACAGTATGCTATTTCTCCATTGCAGGCTATGATCGCTTTAGCCACAAAATTCTGGAACAATCGTGGTTTCAGGTATGAATTTCATCTTCTGAAATAGGACCTAGATCCATCCAGAAACCAATGTACAAGCCACTGTTGTATCACGAGCCTGTGCTGCCAAGCCAGTCATTATTGTAGCTCACACAGTTGTGTAAGGCTGACCATTTCATTTGTCCTTCTGTAGAAGACATGTTTTATAAGTCACTGCAATATTTTCATATTAAGTTTTGATAGTAAAGCCTCCTGTGCACTTCTTTTCTTGTACAGTAATATAAGCATCTAGTTTCAGTCCTCTACACATGGACATCCAGTTTCCCCATCGTCATGGGAAGCTGTCTTTTATTCAAGGTATATGTAAACACAAATATTTTCTTTAAGATAGATGAGAATAGGAACATATTTTAAAGACGAATATGGCTTGAGGGGATAGAAGTAAGAATTTGAAACAGTAGCTAACTGTATAACCGGTTCTTGAAAATTCCAATGATAGTTGGAGGCAGTTATTAAAAATATTAGAAATAAAAACAGACCCAAACACTTAGGGACCGTAAGAAGCCTGAACCACTGCAGCTGAGTGCTAGTTTTGATACGCAAGGAGAAGTGGGGTCCTACTTGTGACGATGGAGACAAGAAGGAGGGAGTGGAGGAACGGAGCTCAGTACTAGGCTAGAGAACATGGTCGGAATGCGGCAACAGCATTGGCGCTATGTAACCTTCAGTCAGTCATCAGTAAACAGTGGTAACTTTAAAAAATGATGTGATTGTGCTCTATTCCTCATGCTCATAAGTAAGACAAAATACCCACAGAGAAATATTTTGCTCTCCGTTAGACATTCTTGGCCTCCATAAGGTAGGTGGTAGAATTTTCTCTTGTCATGTCCTGCCACCTTATCCTTCAGAATAGAGACGTTGATTTTTTCCCCCTCATTTTCCTATCCTCTTTCTCAGCAGACAGCTACAATATGCAATTTTCAAAAAATTCTTCTCTATGAAAAACGTTTTATATCATTGCTATTCATTCATTATTTAATATGTACTGATCTGCATCCTGTTTCTAGGAAACACTGGTCTTTCTTGGAACTAATTTCACCTCTGGGCTTGCAAAGTTCTGCCAATTAGGATATTGATGCTATCCACTTTCTTGTCTGTTGAGAATGATGAAGAGGTAAATAGACTTGCTAGCATCTCAAGCACATATATGCTTTAATCACCTATTCTTCCAGCATGGCTCTCTATTCAGGACATACCCAGTGAGACAAAATAGAGTTGAAAGCCAGAGTGGGTCAACATGTTTAAAGTATGTACAATACAAAGACTGATAATTGTACATCTCATGCTTTGTAATGTGTACAAAACTTAAGACAGTAATATTTTTCTTCATTTAACAATGCCATGTTTTTAGTGTTGTGACTCATGACATTGAACTAAGTTTAGATCAATTTCACTACTGTTGAACTTTGATAATGAGTCATTTGCCATGTAACACTTAACAATGAAAAGCAAAGTGAATATTACAATACATGTTAGTTGCTGCATAAATGATTTTTATCTACATAACTGTGTAGACAGGGGAAAATATAAATATTTGTTTATTTCTGTAAAATGATTCAAATATATTTAATGATTTAAAATTCATCATTTATTGTGTATCTGCACAGTTTGATAATGCATGGTAAAATAAGCTTCACTGTGTTTGGGGGTTTCTCTTTAAATATGCATACAGACAGAAATGGAGGACGATAAGGACAGTGATTTCAAAGAAATCAAAACTAAAACAGATTGTATGCCCCTTTCTTAGAATTCTCATCCCTCATACACTGTGGTTGACTTAATTTTTTTATCACCAATATACCATCTAGTGAGATATATATAATATAGATATTTGTAAGTTCTAGATAGGTTTTAGGCTGTGCAACACCTATATGACTAGGTAAAGAAAACAAACTAACTGAACAAACAAACAAACAAACAAACAAAAAACCCCATATCTCTATGAAGTATGCAGATCAGTGGTTTAAAGAATTCTAATTGCAGTTACAATAAACAGTACAACGTAAGCAGAACATCAAAACGACATAGCCTTACTATGTAAAAAGAAGGAGAAGCCGATATAAAACATAATCCAAACACAGCATCACTCCAATTCCTTCAGTGTGATGATACCTGTTGTTTTATGCTATTTTTTTCCTGCTAAACATATCTTTGTGTTTCTTCTTTCATACTGACTTGCAATAGCATTTATTGTAGAAAGAAGATGGAAAAGGAAAGGTTGAGATGGCAAACTCAATGAATAAGCATCAGATTTTACTTTGAGTACCCATGTGAATATATAAAAGTAAAAAAAGTGTAAGGCTATGAAGGCAAGTTAAAACATTTTTCTTTTTAATTATCTTTTCTAAAGAGCTTTCTACCTACAATTGTATATTATAGATGTAACTAAATGGTATTATCAGTAAATTTTGGATATTTGCTGATAATTATCAGTAAATTACCAGATAATTATCAGTAAAAATACTCTAGTCATTTTCAACAAAGCAAACTTGAGGATAGGTTTGCTATAGAGATTCATGGTAGCATTAGATGGGCAGTGAGAAATTCGCAATCAGATGATCACCAAAAGTCACTACAGATAGTTATCTCCTTCATAATGAACTTCAGGTCCCGTATTCTATATTCCTGGAGACACAATGATTTTGTAAACAAAAAACAATGAACAATGAAATAATGGTGGATACATAACCACTAGTCTTCCTGAAGATTTAAAACTACATGGAAAGGACGGAGTGGAGGCATCAGGGCATTTGTTGAAGATGGTTCAGGGAAGGCTGCTTCCTCCTGGTAAAGCATGGCTATAGAATAAAAACAATTTTACATATTTTAGTTATTGGTCAATGGATTAATTAATTGTGTATGTAGGGGGTTGGAAGTGCTATGACATGTGTGAGGAGGTCAGAGGACGACTTTTAGGAGCTGGCTCTCTCATTCTGGCATATGGGTCCGAAGCACTAAATTCAACTTGTCAGTCTTGGTTGCAAGTATCTTCATCCACTGAGACATCCTATCACTCTGCAAATGACTGCTTTTATAGATTTATTTTTACTTTTCTTCTTAAAACTCTTTGCAATTTTTCTATGGTATATATTTTTGAGCAAAAGAATGAGATCTGAGTTCTATATGAGACCCTGAATAGAAAGTGCCAATCTGGATTGCAGAAAATGACATTCAACTGTCTCCTCCCTAAGAATTAATCCATCAGCAGTCATCAGAGATCTTAGGATATACTATAAAGTCAGCACAGATGTGTTTCTGGTCTTTGACTAGTCTTACCTCATTAGAGTAGTTTTTTCCCCACAGTGATCTCTTTGACAATAGTCCACTCTAACCATAAGAGTACTTTTCTCTGCTATAGCTCAGAAAAATTGTTTTGTACTCTCTTTTGAAAGTGCCTCAATTTGAAAGTTATTCTGTAGTAAACCCTCCATGATTCCTACACTATGAACTGTGACTTTTTAAAATTCACTTGACAATGTTTACTGAGACTGGGAAGCTGATCATGGCCATAGTGAGATAGCACGTGTAAGCACTCAAAAATTTCCTTGACTTATAGAAATTATCTACTGTCATTTGAAATATATTTTAAAATAATGCTACCAATGACAATAAATAATGCGCAATAATACAAAAAACTTCTAGTACCCTTCTCTGTTCTATAAACACACCAGGATGTCCACTGAATGGAATAAGACATTGAAGTTTCCAAGATGGATATGGCATAATTTGGTAATACTTCTCAAATATCAATTGAAGTTTTATTTATTCCAAAATAAACTCTACTCTTTGTCTACATGATTTTTATTCTTTTCAACATTACATCAATACATTTTGAATATTGCTTTCTAGAAAGCAGCTTCTACAGAGTCACTGGGAATTAAGAGAGAGCCAAAACTGGTGAACACAGAAGAGACCCCAAGCTGCCTCCAGTTGTTGTCAGAGGTCTCCGCATGGTGCCTTGAAGTGTAGGAGGCCTGACAACATCAGAGTTGCAAAAATTAGAAACACTACTTCTTAAAACCAACCCTTTTTTAGTGTCCTAAAGTAAAATTCATAGAGTTATGAAGTCCAGAAATATTTCCTCTCCCTTTGCTTCTTTATATACCTAAGTACATTAAAGTACCCTACAAAAACAATTCCTTGGGCTTACTGTGTGAGTTATTTTTGCATTTTTGCATATCCCACTATTTAGCACTTGTTATTTATATGCATATCTACTTGTTTTATCATGTTCGTAAATAATTGCATCTCTTTTTCATGTTTAATGTTAAAATATGCCATGTAGAGTTTTCTATTTTTAACTCAAGATTTTTTTGATTTATACATGAGAATGCTTCTACTTGATATGGTCTAATTCAGATAGTCAAGCCTTTATTGATTTTTTTTTTCTGTTGAGATGTACTCTTGGAATGTGTCATTACAAGTACATTCTCTTCTTTTTTACTCAAAACAGTGGAACATTGTTGTAAATATTTCATTATGTGGTGATGCTGTATTTTGATTCTTGTTAATCTGACCTTCAATTCTTGATTGCAACTAAGTCTATGCCTCATAATTGTTATGAAAAAGAGAGCTGAGGAAAACATTACTATGCATAAAGAAGGTGAGTCATAATACACAGAAATATTGTTCCTTTCATAGTTTGAACATGTCAACGGGAGTTTTATCCACTAATCAATAGACCCTTGTTATGTTTCTGAAAGACTTACCAGGGGTAAGAGAATAAATGAGTAATTAAAAATTCTTTGAGAAGAAGTCTTAGATTCCAGCTACATGCAGAATTCATGGTCTTAATTAGTGTTAACACAAACACATTATGTTAAGGAAGAAAATAAATTAGACAAACTATTGCTGAACATTATAAGATAATGTAGTTATATCTTAGGAATATTACTGACCATCATGCAACTTTTGAGCTCAAAATGCTAAATGTTTTCTATGTTTAGAATCTCAAAGAATTGAACATTCTCATGGCCTAGAAATATAGCTCAGCAATTAAGAGGGTGTCATTTTTATTGTCGAGGACCACAGTTTGGTCCCCAGAACCCATGTCAGCTGTAACTGCTCCTTCAATGAATCCAAGATCTTCTTTTGATATCTATAAGATATCAACTGTATTCATTTACACATACCCACACACATGCAAAGATACACACATAATCTAACTTCAAAGTGCTTCTTTAAAACTATATGGAGGGCTGAAAGCTCTTCTGGGGAACCTGGGTTTGATTCTCAGCTTCTACATGGTGGTTCACAAACATGTGTAGCTCTAGTTCTAGGGGATCTGGAAACCTTTTCTCACTTGTAAGGGGACCAGACATGAATATGGTGCACATTCTTACATGCAGCTGAAACATTTATGCACATAAAAAATAATGCTCTATTTCTAGGAAGTCGTATTTTATTATGCTATAAAATCTAAATTTTGTGCAATACAAGGAAAGATCTGGCAAGTTGTTTGTGTTAATGCTTAGCTGATTTATGCCATGAGGCTCTTTGTTTTTGAAGCAGTCTGAATATATGGTCAGAAAAATGGATTCAAGGTATTTTTGAGGACATTTTGTTTAGTTTTGTTTTGGTTTCACAGTTTTCTCTTTCTTTTCTTTCTTCCTCCCTTTCTTTTCTTTCTTTCTTCTTTTATTATTTATTTATTTTCTTCTTTCTTTTCCTCTTCTTCCTCTTCTACTTCTTGTCTTAAATAAAGCCCCTTCATTTGCTTTTTTTTTTTTAGTATTTTTTTTGGGAGTGTTGTTTCTTGCCTTATTTGGTTTATTTGTTTTTTGTTTTGTTTTGAAAGAGAAACAAAAGAGACAGAGAGACAGCAATAGAGAACATAAGGATTGGAGGATGCCAAAGTGAGGAAAATCCAGAAGCAGTTGGGAAAGTGAAAAACATGTTCAAAATATACTAGATGCAAACATCTTTACTTAAAAAAGTAAGTAAGAAAGAAGAGAGAGAGAGAGAGAGAGAGAGAGAGAGAGAGAGAGAGAGAGAGAGAGAGAGAGAGGAGAGAGAGAGAGAGAGGAAGGAAGAAAGAAAGAAATATATATATATATATATATATATATACATATATCTTTATATATATATATATATATATATATATATATATATGTATGTATATATATACTGTGTGTGTGTGTGTGTGTGTGTGTGTGTGTGTGTATGTGTGTGCATGATTTGTTGCATTTCAAAAAACCCACCCAAACAGAAACCACAATGCTGGTGATGTGATTCACTGCACAGCTATGGTGTTAGAGTTGGTGAGATAAGGCTTAGGGCCTGATATTGCCAAAGTGATTTTGGAAGCCTTTAAAAATATCATGGACTTAAAAAAATTAAAATTCTGCCTGCTCTGTGACCTGACATGGGGTTGGGAAGACAGCTCAGTGGTTAAGAGGTTTTGCTGCTTTTGAGGAGGACCTGTTTCATTCCCAGCACCCATACAATGGTTTATAACTTCCGTAGCTCCAGTTCTAGTAGATCTGGTATTTTCTCTGGGCTCTATGGATATGGTTATGTATGTAGTGCTATACATACATGCAGGCCCAACACTCACGCATATGGAGTAAAATCAATGAAATAAAGAAATCTGAAGGTGATCACTAGCTTATGTGTTTCTAGCTCTTGAATGGTATTAAGATATAAAACCCGTATGAAAGAAGCTTCTATTAGTGTTTGTGGCTTGCTCTTTTGCCTTCTTTCTTATGAAGAAATTGCATAACTTCCCTGAAACATACAGTGAGGTCGCTGTCACCATTTGCTAAATGCTGTTGTCTTGACCTTAGGCTTTCACTTTGCAGAACAATAACACAAAATTAACCCACTGACAGATGTGTATTGTAGCAGCACAGATTAGTCATAGGTACACACACAGCTGTTAGCACTGCTGCCATTAATTAACTTTTCTTGTGGACAAGTAGTGGCCAAAAGCCACCTAAAGGAGAAGAGTTTTATTGGCTCATGGATAGGAACTAAGCTTTTTATGTTGGGGAGCACATGCGTGCAAGGACAAGGTCCTTCGTGAATGGATTCATACCTGTGGGAGTGTGAGACAGTTCATTAAATCTCTTAGATAGCCAGGATGGAACCTTTGCAGCAATGACCCTCTAGCTCAACCATGTCACCCTCCTCTGCCAGTTAAAACAAAAGGTTTCACAACCTGCTCCCAAAGTGTCACTGTCTAGCTGTTCAAATGTATAACAATCCAAAATGAATGCCATTTTTTTAAAGCTCAACGCTTTGTGAACACCAAGCTAATGATCTACCAAGAAAACTCATCCCAGCTCTTATCTATGTCTTGAGGACTTAGGATGGAGTGGAAAGGGTTGGAGCAGAGAGCTGTGCCTTCAAGTGTGGATTGTTTGGGTTCCTGCCTGGAGCTCCTCGCCTCAAGCAGCACAGCTAATGGACTGCCCCTTTCTGTCACATTGAAGTCAGGGGTGTTTAAAACATAGACCATGTGGTAAGGGACTTTCTTGTTCAGATATCAGAGAAGGAGTTTTTAAAATTTAAACTGTATATGATTTTTTAAAAGAAAGCTTAAGAATTTGGTGTGGGAATTCAACATAGAGTCTCATTAGTCAAAATATATTTTCATGATGGAAAATGTCTGACTTAAATTTGATTTCTTTAAAGGGAAAAAAGAAAATTTCATCTGTTTTGTAGTTATATGTGTAGAAATTATATAATTTGAATTTATATAAATTATGATTTACATGTTTTGATTTACACATGATTCACAGCATACACACTGTCAAAAATATAGATCAATACCAATCAAAGCCTTCCCATTAAAGATGACTATATGTGAAGAGAACTTCAGAAAATCCTGACAACATTCCCTGTGTTTAAAAAATACTCTATAAATGTATATTTTATTATAATTAATAATTATGTACATGATGCTAATTATAGCTAGGAGTCACAATTCTGCTGAGAATAAACCATATTTTTATAAAAGGAAAAACAAAGAGAAAGAAGCATGTAGGCTAGCCAAATGGCAAAAGTCTGGCAGTGAGTAGAATAAATCTGCCAAAGCATCCTGCTGCTTTCCAGGGTGGCCACCTGCCAAGTAGTTCTGCTTTGCATCCTCAGTACCTTTGACAAGAGAAATGAAAAGGGATAATGCAATGGCTCAATTAATGCACATTCAGGAAACCTTCAATTGTTTAGGTTGACTATCCTGTCTGCTGAAATGTTTGGGCTTGTAGCTTACCAAGATGAGAGCTAATTCTAATTGGACATCTTAAAATACCCGTTCTAAGAACATCTCTTATTTACTAGTTAAATGCTTAGCATCTACATTCTAGATAAAAGGCAAATAAAGTATGGGCCCTAGAGGGTTGAATTAATGTTGGCAGAGTTTAAATATCTACTCTGTCTGCTTCACCTTTAAAACGGATGAGCTTTCATTTTAGCTATTAGTATATTTCTCAAGACGCACCCTGATACCACAGCCTATGTGGTTCACTTTCCTATATGGTTTTCCCACCATAAAAAAGGAAAACCTATTTTGTTTCATATATACATGCATTATAAGACATGAGCAGGAAGAAAGGACCTAACAGAATTAGGCACCGGAAAAGATTGGAAGAGGTGCAGCTAAAGGAAAGTCTTTTCACGAATCTTCTTAGTGGTATCAGGAGTGACATGTCATTACTTCCCTATCACGCTCTTCGTTCTTGAGGGGAGGAAAGCAGGGACTTTGGGATTTCCAGGCTGGTGACTCCTTCTTAGAGAGTTTGTAAACATTTTCTTCAGACAGCCTGTTGAATTGCTGGTTTAGGATCCCAAGTGATCCTTTATATTTGAAGCCATGTTAGTCAGCAAATAACTGTCAGCTATGTGGTCTCAGACATGCCTCACCCAACTGCTCTAAGAGTAATACAGAGCTGACAGATTCTTAACCAAGGAAAGCTTGGAAAAGAGTGGTGAAGACAGTGGTCTCAACTGGGTCACTGGCAGTCCATTTGGTTCTTGCTGGTGATGGGACATTTTCCTTCCTGATTTACCCCCAGCATTGCTTTTAACTCCCACTTTATTTACCATGTCCGAGAATGCCTGCATCTGTTAGCATCTGCATCTACGTCAACATCAAGACTCCTTGATGGAAGGAAACTTCATTCTCTTCTACTTCCCTTCTTGTCCTTCTTCCTAGAGCCGGTTACATAAATGATGTGTGGAGTACAAAGGAGAAAATATGATCGTGGGATTTGCTTCTGAGGATGCCTTATTATCAGAACGTATTAATATACTCAAATCCAACATCTTTATACCAAGCACTGAGAAGGATGTTCCCAGTACAGAAATTCATACTTGAGAAAACATCAGTGAGTACCCAGGGAAGAACTCACAGCTGGAATTTCTTGCAGGAGAAATAAGTGCACTCTTTAGAGGGAATGCCTCTATCTAAATGCATACTTCTACTGCATTTGCCAATAATAAATAATGCTCATCACTCTGAAACAAGGCTGATCCTCTTGCTAACATCTCTAGAGTTTGGGAAAAAATAACTTTTTGAATCATTCATATAACTAGCAATAACTAGATACCTAGTCAGTCATAGAGGGTCACTTAAATATGCTAGTTAAATAAATAATTGGTAAATGAATGCTTGATGAGGGCAGTTGACCTTATTCAGTTTACAGAGGACCAAGAGTACAATCCAGTGAGTATTACAGTCCTTCAGGAACGTATCTGGTTCCATGCAACAACCTAACAGAATGGGTGCCTTAAGATGAAGGAGTGGAGGAAGGGCTTGTAGTGTGGTATGTAATACACAAGGCAGGATGTACTGCACCTCTTCCGTGTCTCACAGGTCTCAGGGTTCATATCATACACCGAGCTAAAGACTGAGATAAATGACTGCAGCTGGGGTGGGTTTACTGTCCTTACACTATGTGAGTGAAGTGTCACCTACTTAACACGGACTCTCGGACTCTCAAGGTGCTTCCTTGGTTTCTAGAAGCCCAAGTAAGAACAATTAAAGGGAGATGAGTAGAATTGCATCTCCTACTGTAGACTCTGTGGCTGTAACTTAGAGCGCCCCATACTTGTGTTAACAGGAAGAAACGGGATAATGTGTTATTTTCAAAGGGCATCGGAGAGGACTAAAAGAGCATTTATGCTTCCATTTTGCCTTTTGTGAAAGTGTCCTGAAGATGTGAGGTCAAAAGGAAAGAATGTGTGTTTACTTTATGACTACAAAGAACCAGCTCATCATGTGTAAGATGCAGACATGGCTGTCATTTTTTCAGCATCTTGGAAAGTTGAAGGATTGGTGACGGTATCATGCTGTCTTAACATTGCATTGCTTTTTAAGATCTATTGGTCCAAGGAAAGGGGAATCTGAATATTTTTGGTATGCCATGAAAATAATCTATTTTCCTCCTTGGCTCTTGTAATATATGGGTGTTCCTACATAGCCTATGCATTTGAAGCTAACGTTATTTTTTTTTATAAAAATAATCCTGTAATATATAAATACTTAAAACAACTACTATGCAAGCAAAATCCAACAATGTATATAAGTCTTGTTTTAGACGTTTGGTTTATTTCTGTCACACCAACCAATAATTATAAAGTTGTATAGTATATTTTGGTTTGGATGTTTAATGTCACCCAGTGTCTTGAAGTTATAGGTCTGCATATTGGATCCAGGCATTAAGAGGTAGCTGGATCTTGTCTATTCTGATCTATTCCATGAATATATCTACACTTGGATCCATCCTTTAATGGTATTACTGGGAGGTGATGGAAATCTTCAGAGATTGTCTAGTTAGATATAAGAGGTTACTGGGCATATGTTCCTGAGTGTACAATATAAGTCCTCTCTGAGGCCCCGTTGTCTCATTCTCTCTGCTTCCTAGATGTATCTTACAGAGCACTAAAAGTAAAATCCAATGAGTAGAACATCCTCACTATGATTTTATACTTAAAACAGACTCAGGGAGAGAACCAAAAACCATGGATGAAAATTCTGAACCTGTGAGATAAAATAAATATTTCATTTTTTTACACTATTTCCCCCTCAGGCACTTGTCACAGTGGAGATAACCAATAGATAACATCTATAGTCCATAAACCTTACTTGAGTGCAACATGACCAAGAAAAATACTTACAGTCAGACGACTGTAGGAGCTCAGAAAGCTTTCACTCTACTGTATCTGCAATAGTGAGATGTATCCTGAACTTGGGGTCATGGACCCTGTCTTTTTCATTGTGATATTTCTGTTGTCAGAAAGCATTAAGCAATTTTCCATTGCTGAGACTTATAATCCAAGTCTATTTTTCAGCACAACAATCTCAAAATTCTCCTCTCATTAGTTAGTATCACATAAAGCCATCCATTGGTTTATGTACCAATAGACACAAAATGATGACAAACACGCATAAAGTATATCCAGAAATTAGACCTAGGTAATAGGTCTGTGAAAGACATGAGAGGGGATTAATTCAAATCTGCAATTTATACTCATGTAAAGACATTTACCAGACTTTACTCAGGAAATCACTTGTAATCGTTTTAACCTAGTTTGACTATGTTGCATGTAGATAATTCATCACTTACACAGCAAGATTCACAAATAAATAAAAGAAAAGGAACTCACGTTTCAAGTCCCTATAACATCCAGGCAGGTTTGACTGTTCTTTGTTTAAAGCCTCTGCTTGAGAAAGAAGACACTGTTTCCTGTTAGGGTAGAGAACACTGTAGAAACAGCTCTGAAGATGCTGGACATTGGGTTTTATAGTTTTGCTCCTGTGTCAACATGAGGAATTGTAATTGAGTGTGAGTGAGTTAGCTGATGCTCATTAAAACAAATCCCATGCTAAGAAAAATAGACAGCAACCAATTCTGGGAAATGCTGTCTGTGGAACAGTTGTGAAACTTCATGTAGTGCATGAACTACAGTAACCAAATGACCAAGGAGATCACAGCTACTTTGATTTTGGATTAAATTCATCAAAGGGAAGTGAACAAATTAAATTTCAAATGCATATCTTTGAACAAAACTGGATAATCCAGAATCAAAACAGGAAAAAGAGTAGGGGAATAAAGCACATGAATAATCATTAGTTTGTTTGGTTGTTTGTTGTTCTTTTATTTAAGAAAAGTTTTAAATTGAATAGATCTTATATTACTTTTTAGAAAAGAGAGAAGTTACTCATGGAAACATATTCTTTTGTTTTGATGTAATTTGACAAAACTTCCATTGTTTTTAGAATTTTTGAATTGCAAACATAGTTCATAAAAGAACACAAAAGAAAAATAATATGTTTTAGTGAAAGAAAAATCTAGACAAAAGTGAAATTTTGAAAGGACTGGGTTGTCATGTCATTAAAAGGTATCTCATATACAGGAAAAATCTCATTTTTTCTTTACTCAGATAAAGTCTGCAGGTAAATCCTTGTTCTTTTCATGCTTCAGTTCCTAGCACCTTGGGATTTGTTCCAGCACATACTATAAATCGCCAGAGGAAAAGACACATATTTGTGAGGAACTGGAGCTTTCTTTTACTCTTGAAGATTTGAGATTTGAGCCAGCATTTGGAGGAGAAATGCAGGAGCCAGTCCAAACTAAATAGATGTCTCTTTTATTTCCTTAAGAAAAATTTCTCAGTTGCCAAATAGAACTCTAATTTATAAACACTTAAACGAATAACTTTCTCCCGACACTGAATGACCCCTAATAAACAAGCTCATTTGCATATTTAGTCATATGAACTTTTGAACACATTGTCTCATATATTGAATACTGTACTGAATTTAAACAAAGAAAGATGTTGACCCCTGAGGACTCCAGTATTTATCTATTTTTCAGGAGGCCATCACATTGAGCCCTTTATGATTCCTATCACGGCCCCTGTAAATGTGTGAGGTGTTTCCATCTCTTCTGTTCCCAGTGTTCGTCAGAAGACAGGATTGGGATGGTTTCTGTACATTTTCTCAGGATAATCTGTTGTCTGGGGAAAGATGTTAGATGCTTGTTTTATAGTCCAAATTCTTGGCAGTTAACATTAGAAGGTTGATACCTGGTCAGGATACTTTCAACTCCGTATGGTGTACTTTCTTTCCTCCCTTTTGGGCAGGCCTATAACACATAGATTACTTTAGCCTATGATCATCTAACTCAGAGGTTGTCTATCTGGGGGTCAGGATCTCTTTACAGGTTGGATAATTCTTTCATAGGGGTGTCCTAAATACCATTAAAAAGCAAAGATTAGAATTCATATGAGTAGCAAAATTGCAGTTATGAAATAGTAATGAAAATAATGTTATAGTTGATGGTCATGATAGCATGAAGAACTGCATTCAAGGGCCATAGCCTTAAGAAGGTTGGGAACCAGTGATCAGATGAGCATGATGACATTTCCCCTTCCTTCGAATAAAAACTCTGTCTGATGCCCCAATATGGTCCTTGATATATCCTCTTCAACACTTTTGTATTAACCCATTTCTTATTACCATAACAAAATACTCCAGACAAGCTACCTTTACAAAGAAAATAGACTTGCCTACTGTATAAATGATTTTCTTATTTTGTGAGTGAAGGAGCATATGGAAGACAGGGTTTATATTGGCTCATATTTCCAAGAACAGTCTTTTCTCTGGGAAGTCATGACAGCAGGAAGCAATGTGACATGGTACCTGTAATCAGGACACAGAGTGTGACAGATGCTCATTCTCAGCCAACATTCTCCTTTTAATGCAGTCTAGATCCAAAGTTCAGGGAATGGTTCCAACTGCATCTAAAGTGGGTTTTCCAACCCCTCCCTTAATCTAATCTAGATAACCTCTCACAGTGATGCTAAGAAGTGACTTCTCTGGGGATTCTAGGTCCTGCTGAGATGTTATTAGCCATCATGGTTGCCTAGCTTGTTGCTTTAGAGATGGCAAACTCAGAAACAACACTGGCTCTTAGAAGATCCTTATGGGGATGGTGAGAACCACATGCAGAAGAGATAAATGACATCTGAAAATAGAATCTCAGGATCTCCCACCAGGATATATCTCTTAATGCGGCATATGCATTCTGTGTCATCATACTGGCAGCTATGCTCTAGACATGACACTTGAGGGGCCATGTTTAATCCATATGATAACTGCATGTGATTCTCCCAATGTTATGACATTACAGAGTTGTGTGCCTCTGTGGTGGTTAACATGTATCACACAATGAACTTCCTTAGATCTCTCTCATCTCTTCTGCTTCATACCTGTGTGCACCACAGAGACAGACACAGGATGTATCTGTGTATCAGCCTCTTGGGAAATATCATTGAAAGAATAAATAGGGTGATGTTCAAAACCAACTCTGTGTAGCTCAGACATAGACTTATCCACATCTGTGAATGCTGAAGTACCTTGGCCAATGTCTACACACATATGCCTGAGGTCTGCTGGCCTATTTTGTACTATCTTACATTTTTTATCCTGTAAAGTCATATTAAAATGAGTTAGGGATCACATTAAAAGGTTTTCTATCTTTACATTTGTAGTAGGTGAAGTCCGCTGGTCGTCAGTAAGTCTTTACTGGTGAATGGAAAGCTCATCTTGAAGTCAAGTCAGTGACACAGGATAGTCTGTCTTACTAATTCTTTGTAATTCTTTGGCAGGTCTGTCCTTTGATAATGACTGACTGTTATCATAGGGAAAGGCTATCTCCCTGTCAGTTTTCTTTCTCTCCCTTTGTTCTCAGCTCGTCAAAATGATCAAGTGTTTTTCAAGTTTTCAATGAAGTAGACTGTGCCATCTGGGGCAGGCACCATGCTTTTTATTATGTACAACTCTAAAAGTGTACAGAAATACAGAGCACTCCAGTTGAAAAATTAAATACTTTCCACACCCAAAAGGGAGGCACAGACATTCCTCATTTCCTTCATGAAACGCGGCACCCATGACTGACCACAAATCAGAAGATTTAGCACCCGTCTCTTCTGGACCTTTGTGAAGGTTTTTCCCTCTCTTACAGTCCGTTTTTGTTCCTCATGGTGTTGTGTTAACTTTAGAGCTGCAGACATGTCATTGAGGATAGATTTATATACATGGGCTAAGAGCAAGAATGTTGAGATTCTTTCTCAGGCCTCAGAGATAGATGACAGGTCAAGACACTTTACCTCATAGCCAAACATACTGAGGCACCGAGCAACAGGCCAGTGATTTGAATTGTGAGTGCCAAAAGTGCTTGTTCAGCACTAATGAGAAATAGGAGAGCAGGATCAGTTTAATCTCATATTCTTATTAAATTAAAAGAGAGAACAATGCCAAGGTTATGACATGAATTGACATGACCAAAAAAAAAAAAAAAAAAAAAAAATTAGAGTGTTTCTGATGTTTAACCCACTGTTTGCAGACAGATGAAAGAATAAAATAAGCCCCGTTGAATGAGTCGTGGGTGAAGTATTTGCCTTTAGCTTGGAATTTCCTGGCATTCTTCAGCTTGTGACAGACTAGATGTGATTAAACAAAAGCTTTCCCCAAAATTTAAGATATTTTTTTCTCATTTAAAGCGGAATCTAATACTCTGTAACTCTTTTTTAAATGAGAGCAGATGCTTTTGCTCCAGGAACTGACGGCCAGATTTCGAGACATAAATGAAGGGTAGGGTGCTCTGGTAGAAGGAAAGAGAACAGCCATCTATGTTTGCCCTTCAGAACCAACCCCATTCCTCCCTGAACTCCCCTGGGTTCAGCAGCAGCAGAGCCCGCATCTTCCATAGAGTAAAGCTGAGAGCGCTAGGGTTTCCTTTAGGTTGAATTTTGCTTAAACTAACCGGAACCTTTTTCAGAGGAAGCACTCACTGTCTTAGATCTAAACTCACTCAGTGAGCCACAGCAACCATTGACCAACAAATACCGGGTGCGTGGGTGCAATGGGTTAGCAATGGGTTAACGGTGAACGTGACAGACAGCTTGGCTGATCTCTGTGCTTCTTTCTCCGTCTGATTTCTATGATACTGCGAGGAAGCATCCTTTAGAAGGAGTTATCCAGAATTAGGACTAGCGGGGGATATGGAAGTACGACTAAGCTTTTCCAGTAACAAACAAACTTTCCATCAATAAAACCTACAATTTCCCGGCACCTATGTAGGAGAGGACTGAGGACTGACTGCCTTGTGGGGACCCAGTGGGAGAGGATGTGCCCAATCCTGTAGAGACTCAGTGCCTCAGAGAAGTATTTGCGTAGTGTTGAAAGCTGCTACAACTGATTTAAAGCTTTAGTATGTCACCTAGAAGAGCATTTGAGGTCCCTTAACATAGAAACCCTGAAACTCAGTGGAGTTTTTTTCTAGAAACAATACCACAGACAGTTTTTAACTTCACTAAATGTTGATGAAATTAAGGGATTGCCCATTGAAGAATAATTGCAATCTCCTCTCCTGTAATCTTTTATTAAAAATTTGATACATGTCGGAATTATATTCTGACCCAAGGTAGTTAAGTGCAAGAGCAGCATGTTTATCAGAAGAGCAGAGTAACTTAGCCATGAGCTATCAAAAATCAAAAGTAACCTGAGCCTCTGTGAGTCACTTCCCCTGAACACACCCTGAAGTGCTTTTCTGGGATCCATTAGAGCAATCACCAATGAGCAATTACCAATACCATCATCTGTCATGCGTTCAGCTATAGTTACGTCTGTCTCTCCAATGTTCGGCTGACTGTACAAGTGGACATTGTTGTGTTTCTGTCGCTGTGCCTTGCCCTGACAGGCTCCATTTTATTTTTACAATGTATGTATTTGATGCTGGTATGTGTGAGTGAGTGTGTGTATGGGCACCATGTGCATGTAGAAGCTGTGCAAGGTCAGGAAGTGCAATTCCCTGAGATTGGTGTTACAGGTGGTTGGGAGCCACCATGTGAACGCTGGAAACCAAATGTGGTCTTTTAAAGGAGTAGAAAGTGTTCTTAACCACTGACCCACCTCTTCAGCCTGAAGAGACTCCATTTTAGAAGCAGCCTTTAACTCCATTTTGAGAATGAAAGATACCTGAGCTCATGGTGGTTAAATACATACCACTGTCTACTTGACATCAAAAAAGTAGCTCTAACTGATAAATGGCTTTTTAACCTGGTAGTAGAAAAAACAGAAATGTATGGGGTCAACAGAGACTATAGTAACATATGGATATATCAAAATCATATAAAATATGAAGACTAGGCATTTACCAGGCATACTAGTTCATAAAAATTCTCTAAAGTCATGGACCCGCACCAACATATCATCTTTTAGCTTGTGTATATGGGACAGACTGGCAAGCAGAGAACCCCGGGATTCCTTACGCATCAGCTCAGACGACTGTCTCATTGTTGTTCAACCTTTGCAACTGCCTCTGCCTTTGTACTTTGATGCTCATCTAGATGTGAACCCACTATTTCCTATTCAGTTCTACCTTACATCTCTGCAGTTGACTACATCTTCATTCTGAAAGCAATTCTCTCTGGGTCTGAACCCCACAGCAACAACTTCCTCATATATCTGGGTTTGGTGTCTTAGGCATAGATAGACTTTACCTGAATTTCTCAGAATCACTTCTGAACCTCTTGAATGCTACTGTAGCCTTTGTGACTTATATGCATCCTGTAGGCCACATAGTGGCACACACAGGTGTATTGAGTGTGTACTATGCTATATGAGGCTTAATACTAGTAATTAAGATTGAAACAAAAGAACTTGGCTTTGGCTTAGGTGGATTACTAATGCAGGTAGAGTAAATTACTAATAAGGTAATTTATTTAGCAAAATTGTTTCCACTAAAATTGTTGCATCTCCACTGGGTGGTTGTAATGCACGCCTTTAATCCCAGTGCTTGAGAGGAAGAGGAAGGTAGATCTCTGAGTTTGAGACTGGTCTGTGAGTTCCAGTACAGTCAGTGCTACAAGGAGAAAAAAACCCTGTGTTTAAATAAACAAACAAACAAACAAACAAACAAATAAATAAATAAATAAATAAATAATAAAAAGAAACAAAGAAGAAAAAAATAAATTACAGCATCTTGTGAATATGTTGTTACTCAAATAATTCTGACATTGTAGAAAGGTTCTTTGTGTTTGCGGCATAGCATGCTTACGTTGTTAATTTTTCCATGTCTGTTTATTATCCATTTTCTGCCATGCAAAACTCTGCCTGCCAGGATGGAAGATACTTGTGAAAAGGCATCTTGATTGTTTTGCTTTTCTAGACAGTCTGGAAAGTTTGGCCATTGGTAGTTACATAGTAGGACTCTTGGGTCAATAGATCAGTATTGCCATTTTCTGTTAATCCCTAAACTCTTCCTGTAACTACAAGAAAACAACAGTCCTATTAAGATGGACATCAAGGACATGGGAAGAGAAGAGAGGAAAGGTGCAAATTCCCCTGCATTTTCTAACCTGGAATCACCAGCCATTACATCAAAGTATGCGGGAAGGAGCCAGGGTGAAGACACAGGTACATCAGAGTGTCCTTGTGCTATTGCAGGTAGTGTGTTCCAAGGCAAAAGAAGGGCACATCTAAGATGCACTTTCAGAGCCTCAGAGCAGCCAGCTGCCTTAGAGTGCCACTCACGCTGGTCCAGCCTAAACAGAGGAGTTCTTGGTAGTTTGGCATTCTTTCAAGAGATTTAAAATGAGACCCCGTGGAAAATAGCCTTAGCATATTTAAATGTTTTTATCCACTTGGATCTGCATGCTCTCTCTCTCTCTCTCTCTCTCTCTCTCTCTCTCTCTCTCTCGCACACACACACACACACACACACACACACACACACACACACACAGAGTCTCTACAGAGTAGGTAGAAACTGGTCAATTATTGTATATCTTGAAGAACTTGAAATATAACTGGAAATTTATAATATATACAGAAAGAAAATGCAAAGAAAATGCATACACATACATACACTACACACATATGTGTGTGCGGTGTGTTCATTATATATATAATGTATGTATATATACATATGCTTTATATATATTATATGTATATGTATATGTATATATATATATATATATATATATATATATATATATATATATATATATATATTACACTGTAAGAAAAAGCTTTAATAGACACATGTGGCAAAGTTGCTGATGACATCAGAAGTAGAGACGGCTGTGATTAAAAGTGACTGGAGGAATTTTCACCCATATTTGATCAAGATATGGAAAACCACAATGGGTGTTAAGGCTGAGACAAAATAATTTTTGCAGTAAGTTGGAACTAAATTTTTTTCAAGGGTGGTAAGACCTAAAGAAAAGCCATGTTCAGCTCAGCTATAAAGAAATTACTGTAGCCTGTGATCTTTAAAACATGAGACTGAGGGATAAGCTGTTACTGCATTGGAAAATAGAAGGTTGATAAGGAAACCGTCCTCAAGGACTCTGTGACCATTTGCCTCATCTCTGTGTCTTAGAGCCTGCTGTTCTGGTCATGTCTTTAGTTCTTGGAGTCTCCTTTTCAGAGTGTTATTCTGTTTTCTATTCAACAGTGTAGGCATGGGCTTTTCCATTCAGCATCTTCAGTGAATGTTGGCAATTAAAAACTAGTTGTCTAAGGTAGCTTTGACATCTTCTGGAGATAGAGGATAAGGCTCCCAGGGGTTAAGATACAATCTGCTCTCTGAGATTTAGATAGGTTTGAGATGTTTAGTTTTCTTTACATTCAAAGCTTCAGGAAAGACAATGCCAACTGTGGTTAGTTGTGTTTCTAGTCCTGTCCTAATATAAGACATATGCTGGGAAAAGAATTATGATTTCTAGATTGCTGATCAGAACGATTTTTTAAACTACTGAATGCCTGACCCTTTTGTTTTCCTCAGGGTGGGACTGTTCCTGAAGATAATTCAGGAGACTTTATTGATTTTGAGTCCTTTGAGTTTTCAATTGAAATGTTTTATCTTAGCCATTCAAGTTCTGAGGATCCTTAGAAATTGTATCTGGAACTGGTTAACTACACAACATATCTTTATGTGGGAAGAAAACCCATAAACCCATAAAATCTAGGTATTTACAGTTAAATCAAAACTATTTGTTTTGAAACATTTTATCTATCCTTGTCATATCATTCCTGTTTTGATTATTTCTTTTAGGACCCTCTATTGTAATGTGAATGTGTACAAGAGTGTTCAGGGTTTATGCCAATGTCTGGCATGTTAGCTAACTTTGTTTTCTGTTTTGTTTTTAAACTGAGGGGAAAAGTACCAGAGGCTATATGGCTGGAAAGATATGGCAGGCAACGTTTTATATCAAACATCAAGATGCATTTTATGAACCTGATATATATTAGAGACCTTTGCTAGCTCTGATAATATTTATTTACCTACAACATAATTAATTTTATAGAATATAAGAAAATAATGTTCATTTGAAATTTGGCTTGTTAATCTTAAATTGCCCTGCATCAACTCTGAATGACCAACTTACTTCCATGTGAATTCACATCCGTACACACTAGGAAGGAGATGGAAGAAACAGTTTGAGAGCATCACCATCTTCTTGTACATCCTTTGATCTATGGGTCTCTACAAAGCAACATATGCATTCAGTTACAAGATAAATATTTTATAATTTCTATAATGTAAGAACTTTGGTATTTAAATGTTTAAAGGCTTTAGAATCATACTCTTTAACTGAGAGTAATGGTAAATAGGTTTGAACTATGTACATTTTTTTTCATTGCAAAAATTTTTTGCAATATTTTCTTTGTTGTTAGACAACATGAGAAGTCTAACAGGCATGCAAAATTCCTAGTTTCAGTGTAAGGAAACTAGAACTTAGGAAACACAAGAAATTTCAGAGAGCTAGACTTTAGGTCTGTTTCTTTAATTCTAAGACCTGTGTTTCTTTTCATTTACAATACTTCTAGTAATCATGGTGTCTTTTTTTTTTTCTATTTTCATTAATGCTGAGAATAATGTCATCTCTTTAACACATCCTAAAGGTCCTTCCATGTTCTGGTGGAACATTGGATGAAGTCTATTTAAATATGTTGGTAAACTCTACAGGTGATTCCTACCTGGGGCCAAGATTGATACTTCTATTAAACTGTATTTAGGATCAAAGTAAAGCTTCAAGTGGAACAACAATGGAATTAGGACTCAGTTTTTATTCTGGGCCCAAGGAACTTAAAGAACTTCAGGCTTTTCATTATGTTTGTAATTACGCATAGATCCAAGGATTCTGGGTTAGACTGAATGGGAACCGGGACTTCCCTTAGATTTCTAGGAGTAGTCCCTAGATGACTTTTACATTGATTCATTTGGCTTATGAACTCATTTTAATGTGTTAGCACTTTCTTTAATCTCTTTATTGTCCAGACACATGGAATGGGTTTTTAGAGAAAAAAATGAAGATGCCAGAGGGTCCATATAAAAACATGACAGCTATGGGTAAAGTGACTTGCAATAACATTGTGACATAAGGCAGGGTGACTTCATTCTGTGGGACCATCGTGTGCTCTTATATGCCATAGCTGCTTTGTGTATGGAGACCAGTTTAAGAAACATGGTAGGCACTATCAGAATGAAGGATGAATGGCAGGTTGATGATGATGTAAGGCATGAAGAAGCAAAACCTTCCTTTTATCTTCATGTCCCTACATCCATCCCAAGAGCCCACAAGCCATCAGTGACATATCTGACACAGCACTTAAGACCACAGAAGTAAAAGTCACTGCTGGGTCTTCATTGGTATGTGGGCTACGTAATGGTCAGATGTGGAATATAATTCAGCACTAACCTGACTTCTCAGTACAGTGAATGAAGGTGTCTTCCTGTTAAGTTTGATGGAAACTTTTCACTAGGCTATGCTCTAGGTATCTTCTCAACCCAGTTTTAGAATATAAAGAACATTCTCATGTCTTGCTTCTTATAGATGTCTCTAGTAGAAACCTAAGAAATTACAGAGGTATTTACTTCATTTGAACTAGTTCTTCACATACTTTATGAGTACTCACTACGGATTAAGAAAAGCCTTATACTAGTTACTTTTGCTGAATTCTTATAGATGCACAGTTTTCTGCAAGGGACAAATGATAGTCCTAGGATCACCCAAATGTCTCGTTGTATTTGTAAATGTGTTGCTTCTGAGTGAAAAATCAAATGTCTCGAGGTTCTGGTTTCTCAGTAGTGAAATAGAAATTATACCGTATGAAAGAATGATTGGTACATAGAACTAACAAGGGATTCCTGAAGTATTTCCAGGCACAAGAATAAAATTGAAACCTATGAGGTTTCATTGAGCAGGGGAAAAGATGGAGATGACTATGAAGGAATGATCTAGGTTATTGAAATGAAGACTTCACTGAACTACTTAGGATGAATTAGACTAGATGCCCAGGGATGTAGATTGAATGAAGCAACGAGTGGAAGATATTTTTAAAAATAAAAATAACTCTAATATTTACAATTTACTCCTTTTTTATAAATGATTTAATTTAAAGCTTGTTGTTACCTTAGAAACATCAATTTTTTTTTTTAATCTTCTGAGTAAGGTGTTTTTTTTTTTGTTTTTTTTTGTTTTTTTTTTTTTTCTGTCCTGCTATCCCAGGCTCTGGTGTCACTCTTAAACATTCATACTTCACAAGGATATGCCCTATTTCCTATGTTCCATCCTTTCACTTCTTTCTATGTCTCTATTGTGGCCTTTCTCTTCTTTCATCTTATGAGATACATTTATCTATTTTCAATGTGTGCCCTGATTTTTACATGCCATTCGCCCAATCCAAGGAAACCAACAGTTCATATACCGTTCCGTTCAGGATTATGCACTTGTCCTTTGTGTCTTGGAGTTCTGCTTTCACTAAACCTGTATTCTTTCTGTTAATAACCCTCTTGAATATAGAGATATTATCCTGGCATGGCAATTAGGCTAATAATTACATTCTGATACCCTAGAGAGGCAGGCTTGGTGTCAACAGGCTTATCTGGCTGGAATTATCATGAAGCTAGAGGAGAAAAAGGAGCATTGAAGAAAGGGCAGTCTCCGTTGTAATTTCTCCCTGCAGAACAGAGAAGTAAGTGCCCAATTGTAGCACTTCAGTCATCATTCTGTCCAGTTTCTTACTGGATAAATAAACAACTCAGGTGATAGTAAAGATTTGACTTAAAGCAGAATTATAAAAAATGTAAGCACATTAGGAGCTGTAAGTTATTTCTACGTTGCAAAGGAACAAACCACTATTTTTTGCCCACTGGTTGACATTGGTGACATAGTAAAATGGGTTGATACAAATCTTGACATCTCAAATGACACTAGGACATTTCAAACAATACATTTTCTCTATCAGACTGGCCTATGGGTATATCTCTGCAGGCATTTTCTTGATTCTGATTGATGGAAGAGAGCTGTGTCCATTGTGAACAATGCAATTCCTGGACAATGGGTCATTGGAGTTGAGTATGAGCCTCAGAGCAAAGTCATAAGCAGTGTACCTTTATAATTTCTGCTTTGGACTGTGTCTCAAATTTATTCCATAATGCACTGTGACATGGATGTATAAGTCAAATAAACTCATTTGTTCCCCAAGGTGCTTTTATTTGTAGGTTTCATCATGGCAATTAAAAATGAACAAACAAAGTAACAACAACAACAACAACAAAAAAAAAAAAAAAAAAAAAAAAACTCAACCAACCAAACAAACAAGAAATAAAACTGGAAAAGAAGATTACATGTTCTGGAACATGCCATATTATATTACACAGTACTACCAAGCCCCACACAAGATCACATGTTCTGGAATATGCCACATTCTGTTACACAGTACTAACCAGCACTGGCTCATACTTCTGTCTTCTCAGTCCTTTGGAGAGTTTCTACCTCTTATTTTATGTCTTTAAGAAACTCAGATCTGTGCCCACAATCACAGGCAGAGCCTGCACACAATGATCAAGATTCGTGACCTGACCACAGAGAGCTAAGCACCCAGAGGAGACACAGGAGTGTCCTCCCTCCTGAGCCTACGGGTGCTCCCACACTCTCTCTCCACTGACTATCTGGGGAGAGATCTCTGGGAACTCACAGGGTGCAGGGATCTCAGTACAGTCTGGGATCAGACAGGTCCAGCATCCATTTGTGTCCTGAGCAACAGGAAGAGCTGGCACAAGGGAATCAGGACTTGTACCCTGCCAACGGAGAGCTGAGCATCCAAAGGAGATGCAGGAGCATTCTCCCTCCTAAGCCCACAGGTGATCTTACATTTTCTCTCCACAAACAATCTGGGGGAGAACTTGGGGAACTCTCACACAGATGTGTAGGAGACACATGCTCCATTCAGAAACAACAAGCTCAACTAACATCAAAGTTAAAAAGATGCCAAGAGGCAAGAGCAAGAATCTAAGGAACAGAAACCAAGACAACCTGGTAAGATCAGAACCTAGCTCTGCCACTACAGCAAGTAGTGTATATCCCAACACTCCAGAAAAACAAGATTTGAACTTAAAATTGTGCCTCATGTAGATAATAGAGGGCCTTGAGAAGCATATACATAACACCCTTAAAAAATACAGAAGAACACAGATAAACAAGTACAAGTCCTTAGAGAAACACAGGAAAACACAAGCAGATAAAGGAATTGAAGAAAACCAAGTAGGATATAAAACTGAAAATGGGAACAATAAAAAAAAAAAAACACAAAGAGAAACAACTCTGAAGATAGAAACCTCATTAAATGGATCAGGAGTCATAGACACAAGCATCACCAACAGAATACAAGAGATGGAAAAAAGAATCTCAGGGGCAGAGGATAACATAGAAAGCATTAACACAGCAGTCAGAAAAAACTGTAAAATTTAAAAAAGTCCTAACCCAAAACATGCAGGACACAATGAGAAGTCCAAACCAAAGGATAGTAAGTGTAGAAGAGAGCAAAGACTCCCAACTGAAAGTCCCAGTAAATATCTTCAACAAAACTATAGAAGAAAACTTCCCTAACCTAATGAAAAACATAACCAAAAGCCAAATAGATTGGAATGGAAAAGAAATTCCTCCTGACGCAGAATAGTCAAAACACCAAATATTCAAAAACAAAGAAAGAATACTAAAAGCAGTAAAGGAAAAAGTACAAGTAACATATGGCAGACAAATCAGAATTACACCAGGTTTCTCAACAGAGACTATTAAAGCTAGAAGATTCTTGACTGATGTCATACAGAGTCCAAGAGAACACAAATGCCAGCCCAGGTTACTGTATCCAGCAAAACTCTCAGTTAAGATAGATCTCCATCAAGATATTCCTGGATGAGATCAAATTTATGCAATATCTGTCCACAAACCCAGCTCTACAAAAGATAATAGATAGAAAAATCTAACACAAGGAGGGAAACCACACCCTAAAAAAGCAAGAAAATAGTCTTTTTGCACCAAAACCAAAAGAAGAAAGGCACACAAACATAATTCTTCCTCTAACAACAAAAATAACAGGAAACAACAATCATTATTTCTTAATATCTCTTAACATCAATGGACTCAAATCCCAAATGAAAAGACATAAACTATCAGACTAGATATATAAACAGAACCCAGCATTTTGCTGCATAGAGAAAACTCATCTCAGTAGCAAAGACAGAAAACTTAAAGTAAAAGTTTGGAAAAAAACCTTTACAAGCAAATGGTCCCAAGAAGCAAGCAAGAATAACCATCCTAGAATAGATTTTCAACCAGAAATCATCAAAAAGATAAGGAAGGACACTTTTTATTCATCAAAGGAAAAAGTGTATCAAGATGAACTCTCAATCCTCAACATCTATGCTCCAAATACAAGGGTAACAACATTCATAAAAGAAACTGTACTAAAGCTAAAAGCATATATTACACTACACACAATAATAGTGTGGGACTTCAACATGCCATTCTCATTAATAATGGGCAGATCATGGATGCAGAAACTGAACATTATACACAGTGATACTAACAGAAGTTATGAGTCAAAGATTTAACAGACATTTATAGAATATTTTATCCTAAAACAAAAGAATATATCTTCTTCTCAGCACCTCACAGCACCTTCTATAAAATTGACCATATAGTAAGTCACAAAACAAGTCTCAACAGATACAAAAACATTGAAATAATACCATGCATACTATCAGATCATCAGGCTGGACTAAGGCTGGTTTTTAATAACAACAAATACAACAAAAAGCCCATATACACATGTAAGCTGAACAATTCTCTACTCAATGATAACATGGTCAAGAAAGAAATAAAGAAATTAATGGATACAGATATTGTGGTACCTTTTACACTTCATAAAATTTCTGGGCAAATGGATAGAACTTGAAGCTATCATCCTAAATGAGGTAACCTAGCCACAAAAGAACAATTATGGTATGTACTCACAGATAAGCAGACACTATCCCCAAAGCCTTGGAATACTCAAGAAACAATTCATAGAACTTATGAAGCTCAAAGAGAAGAAAGGCCAGAAGGCATATGCCTTAGTACTTCTTAGAAGAAAAAAAAAAAAAAAAACACTCATGAGAGGAAATAATGGGACAAATGGAGGAGAAGGGATTGGAGAAAAGACCATCCAGAGATTGCATCACCTCGGGATCCACCCCATATGCAGCCACTAAACCCACGAACTATTGCTGATGCCAAACTGCTTACTGGCAGGTATCTGATATGGTTGCCTCCTCAGAGACTCTGCCAGAGCCATACTGAAGCAGAGGAGGATGCTTGCACCTAATCATCAGACTGAACTCAGAGACCCCAATGGAGGAGCTAGAGAAAGGACTGAAGGAGCTGAAAGGGTCTACAACGCCATGGGAAGAACAAAATTATAAACTAACCAAACCCACCACAGCTCCCAGGGACTAAAACAACCAATGAGTTTGCATGGAGAGACCCATACCTCTAGGTAATTATGCATCAGAGGACAGCATTCTCTGGCATCAGTGGGAGGAGATGCCTTTGGTCCAGTGAAGGCTCATTGTCCCAGTGTAGGAGAATGCCAAGAATTCCTCAGGGGGAGAGGGTGGTTGGGAAAGGGAGCACCTTCATGCAGACAAAGGGAGAAGAGTAGGTGATGGGATTGGGGAAAAGCAGATAACATTGGAAATGTACATATAAAGGATATACAATAAAAAAGAAACTAAAAGCTAGGTATTGCTGCACAGAATTAGCCTTCTGATGATAGAGGCAGAAGGATTGCCAGTTTGAGGCTACCTATGGTTATTTAGAGAATTTACCAACCTGAGTAATTTGTGAGAGATTATTCAAAACTGTCAAAACAACAGCAAGACAAACAAACAAACAAGCATCAAATCAACTATGTGTTTTAACCCAACTTCATCCTGCAAAAAGTTTTCAGGTTTCTCTATTTCTGTTTGTTTGTATTTCATTCATTAGTAGAGCAGTAGTAGTAGTAGTAGTAGTAGTAGTAGTAGTAGTAGTTGTAGTAATAGTAGTAGTGGTAAAGTCAAATGATAGCCCTAAATTATACCAAGTCTTGTCCTAAGAGATATCAGATTTGTTGAATGAAAACCGAAGTATCTAAGAAGCACTATTGCATAGAACAGTCTAACAGCAGTAGTGTCTTCCAGAGCTCATTGAGCCCTCAGTTCTGTGAATGTATCAGTGAGATAATAAAACACTGTCTGCTTTCCCTGTCCTGACATATGTAGTATCAGTGAAACCACTTTTAAAGAGTTGGGCTAGTTTGTTGGAGGCTCACTGCTAAGGAGTGACTCATCTGTGCAGATTATAGGATCAGACTAGTAGCAGAAAAAAACATTTTTTTCCCATTGTAGTCATGGGCTAAATGACAGCAGCAGAACTCTTCATGGTTGTTTAGAAGTGATTTACTTCTGAGCTAAATGGTTTCCAAAAACTCATCTAGAAGTAATGCCTCTAATATGTGAGCTCTATACTCATAAGAACACTTAGCAGAGCAAGCTTTGAAAATGAAACTTAAGACAGCTGGCTGGAAGGTTTACCGTCTGTCTCCTTGGTGATTTAGCAACTACTGAGGACTGACAGGGATGTTCACAGACAGTGATATCAGAAGAGAGGAATTAGTACAATGTTAAGTGGCAAGATTTAGAAAAACAGCTCTCTATTGAAGCCAGTCCTCATCTTAGGAGCCTTTAACATTTCCTATGTTCTTTGCTGGTACCTACAAAATCAAGGCTGAGGTCTACAGTTATCAAGTTTCTCTTGGTGCTTACTCAGAAGACCTTTTTTTTCCTACAAGTGCTGTCTTTCAGGCATGGTTCAAGATCCATTGGTAGAGAAATATTTAAGCATAGCTGCAGGTACCAAAGGAAGAGAACAGGACAGTGGAAATTTATTTATAAAGTCCACTATTGAAAATAATTACCTAGGGCTGGAGAGACATCTCAGCAGTTAAGAGCAATAACTGCTCTTTAGGCGGACCCTGGTTTCATTATAAGCACCTACCTGGCAGCTAACAATATTCACTCCAGGTACAAGGGGATCCAATGCCCTCTCCTGGTCTATGTGAGTACTATATGCATGTGGTGCACAGACAGACAAACAGGCTAAGCAATCATACACATAATATAAATAAGTATCCAACACACACACATACACACACATGTGTATTATATATGAATATATATACATATATATATATATATATATGTTAATGTGAAAGCAAAGATAATCAAGAAATACTGAGAAAATTATCCAAAGAGAATCTTTAAATTTCACATAATGAAAAATTCTACTGGTATTTTCTTGCATCTCAGAGAGGAATTAACAGAAAGAACTGTGTTTGAAAAACTGGTAATTTGAACCAGGGAGTTCCGTAGAAGTTGAGGTTTTCTCTTTATTAGAAACCTCAGAGAAAAATAGTTCCAAACGCCTTGAATGGCCATCTAGAAACTTACTGAATAAAAAGGCAGGAAAATCACATGTATGTTCAACCTCTGTATTTTTTATAGCTTATTGTTTTCTGTTTACTTATTTGTGTTTTACAGATGGGGTGATGATAAAGCCGCAGGAGTGAGACAGAACCACCTTTGCACAGCTCAGTCACTGTCGGAGCACCAAGAAGCCAGCTCTGCCTTTGGAAACATGGCTACCAGTTCTCCTTTCGCTGGAGAAGAACCCTGGATCTGACCGACCATCTTAGGCTAGTTCATAAAACGTGTGAATATTAGTTAGTGTTTGGATTTTCTTTTTATTTCTCTTTTTCCTCTTTTTAAATGATAATGTAAAAATATAAAATTGAAGTCATGGCATGTTTGGCTGCTTGGATCCCTTCCGTAACAGAGCTCTTTCAGAGAGAGAATTTGGGCCCATTTTCCTCCTTCAAATATTTTAAAAGTAATTTCATGAAATTATAGGTTAGTGATATTTATATATTTACATACATGCATGCCACTTCTTGTATATAAAAGGTTTCATTATTGCTAAGTGAATTATTTCTGTAAAGTATGAAAATAAAAGCTCCATCTACTTAAGAAGTAAATATTTGAAAGAATTTTCAGCTTTTACCTAGACTTTTTTGCAACATTTTCACAATATGATAAGCTCAATGCCCTGCTTTAAGAACATGTACTTGGGTGGTCACATTTTAGGTTTATGGAGGAGCAATGGATGTAAAAGAAACAAAGGACTCTGCCAAATGCTTGACATCTGACCTTTTCATCATTTCTTGGACTCTAATATGACAGCTCTGTATAAAGTGTGTGTTCATGCGTGAATACACACACACACACACACACAGAGAGAGAGACAGAGAGAGAGAGAGAGAGTTGGGGTATCCTTAGACTTAATAGTCAATAGAAGAGGATGTCTTCGCAGTCATTCTGCAGATTTGAAGGTTGGAGGATCTGGCCTGTCACATGCCTCCTGAGGTCAGAGCCACTACAGAAGACCAATTCTGCAGCCCAGTACTGGTGACTTGCTTTTCTATTCCAGTAGGACATTAAAAGGAGCCAAGAATGGTGAACCTTAAACAAATAAAGACTGAACGTGGGTGTCACAAGGTTAGTGGTAAGCCAGGAAACAGATCCAGCCTTGAAGCTGCTTCTTTGATTGCACTCAGAAACCTTGCAGAGCTGTGTGGCCTGCCAACCCCTCCTCTGCCTTGTTTTGTCTTCCCCAGATGAGGGTAAGAAAGTCTGGAAATCTGACCCAACTCAGGCCAGTAAAGGGCTTTTGTCTGTGAACCTCACCACAAATGAGTCATTAACATCCCACTGAAAGATTTTTGTCAGGATCCCACCCCCATCTTTAAAGAAATAAACAATTTGAAACAAAACTGAAGCCCAAGTGGAATCAATTCCGTTGTCAAAATTTTGCTGTGTACTGCGTGTAAAGGTATTTATTTCTCCAGGACAAACAGTCGTTATAGATTTACTTCCATAGGCATGCCCCTAATTAAGTTCACAAACTGTTCTGTCAAAAGTAAAGCAGAGAAAAACACTTGCCTAAACATAGCTAGTTAATCTTTAATCAATAGCTAAATTAGATTAAGAGAAACAAAAAATATGCATGCTTCATTTGCACGTCTAGTAGTTGAATAATTATATAAATATATACCTTAATGTTAGGTAGAGTTATATTTTCATATATTACAAAAAAGTTCAAAGAAATTTAGTAATTCTGCTTTAGATTTTGATCCTTTACTCCTTAATGCTAACTAAAGTTTCAAAAGAAGTGTACATTGAATTTCATCTCTGTCATATTCTTCCCCAAGAAGCACTGGTAATGCTTGACCTTTTAATAACTGACTTCAATTTAAATTAGAAAATAGCAGTGGCATTAAGTTATGTTCACCATTTATTAATATAACATTTTGAACTCAAGGGAAATGCCAGATTCAAAATTTCTGACAATGAAAATTCATCCTAAGCAACCTTTGTCCATGTCCTTTGTAAGAAACGCAAAAGTACTAGAGCCATCTTCTGTGCTGGCATTCTTCAGTGTCCTCAGCAGCAACCATCTATCTACTGGAAAGACTTTCACCAGATTTACTTTATAATTTTATGAGATAAAAGGGGAGGGGTCCTCTGCATCTCCAACTTGAGGGGTAAAATAACACATGCCCTTTTTAAAGAACAGGGGACTCTGGAAATACTCTCTCACAGGGGAGGACAGTTCTCTTTTGTCATGGGAAGGCAGTGATGTGCAATGTCTGTTTCTGATTTTAAGGTGATTTAAATTTACCCTCAGACAACCAGGATTCATCTTCAACTCCACTTGAATTGCCACTATTCCTTTCAGATCCTGTGCTAAATAAACAAGACCCAAGCCCTGGGATCCAACGGCAGCCTGGCCAAGTGATTGAGACAAGAGCTAGATTGCAGAATGCTGCCCTGCTCTAAACTCAAGCATTTCCTGGAAACCCGCCCACAGATAGTGTTACTATTTTTAGCTGCTTACCTCCAGGTTAAAGTAGCTATTAGATATCCAGATACAACCCCCCCCCCCCAGGGGCCCTTTCAGATGCAGTAAAATAGAACATAAAAGGGTGTAATTGGATGATTACAGCTAAGAACTGTAATCAGGAGCCATAGGGTTCCTCTCCTGAGTGCTCTGGGACACAGCCCCAGGAAAGCTCTTTACCTTCCTGTCCCCACAGCAGCTGGCCTTAAGGTGGCAGGCCCCTCCCTGCATATACAGCTTCTCACAAAAGCCCATTTTGGGTTGCCTTCTTTTCACACGTGCCAGGTACCAAAGAAGAGCAAGGAACTTAACACATCTCTGTGCCAGGGCCTGTTTATTCAACAGTTACTGCAACAGCCATGTGAAGGGGGCATTATTGTATGGCAAGAGTGTAGTGGCTGGAAATCCAGAACATCAGATTAACCAAAAGTTCAAGCAACAGACCTTGGGTGAGAAAAGTAGGTGTTTTTAAACACACTACACTGTACCATGCTCCCTATGGTCCTGAGAGTTACAAGTCTTTCTTCTGCTGCCTGGACTACTCCTATTTTCTGGAATGCTTCTAAATCTTTGATAAGCTGTCTCTATTTCTATTTCTAACCTAGATGTCCCTGTTACGATTTCTCATCCTGGGACACAACAGTGTGGAATGATGTGCCCTCAGAACTCAGATCTTTGACCCTATACTATGGTGGTTTAAATAAGAATGTCCCCTACCTCCACAGGCCCAGGCATTCATGATGCCCACTTACAAGAAGCATTAGGCTGATGGCAGCCACCTGCATATGGGTATTTGAGAAGATATAAACTTGTATTAACACTAACTTCTTACTATGTTTTGGATACTGTGCAAGATGTACATTGTATCACTCAATAGTCTCAAAACCTGTGGTGTAAATACATGCCCTCCCCCATTTCAATGATAAGGAAATTTAGGTGTAGAAAACAGCTGGCACATGATTCCTATTTATACCACGTTCTTCTACCCCTTTACCCTCTCAACTCTGCACCTTCATTAGGACAGTCATATGTACTAGGCAGCTAGAAGAGCCACAAAGTTATGTGGCAGAGATCTTGGCTTTACAAAGCTTTTAAATTACTGAAGTGATTCTTTAATTTCAAAGAAATTATTTGTTGGAGGTCATCACACGTCTTTGCTAAACACTTTTCCAATGAGTGACACAAATAATGAACTTATCCCAAGACTTTCAGAGCTGTTGTGTCCTACACTTACAGAACACAAGCACTTTTAGGTTATCTCATCCTTTCTAATACCTTCAGTGTTTTAGGCATAGTAGCTCATCCATGGTAGACACAAATGACTGCTCTTCTTCATAGGGTCTGAAGTGGCCAATGGATCCGGAGAATATCAAAGGGGGCAGAGAGAAGCAGCCAGAGGCAGGAGCGCAGGAGAGCCTGTAAAGCCAGATAGACTTTGAACTGAAATGTAGGGGGACCAAGGTTTTGAGCAATGATAGAGAAGGAAGAAAGGTGATCTAGATGGGAGAAAATACAACAATGAAGGCCAACAGGAGTCTTGAGAGGGAAACAGAACTGAGCCATCTTGGATGGTTAGACAATGGAGGATCAAGATCTTCAGTGTCAGAAACATGTTTCATAAAAAACGGAGAGCCTCTTGATCAGCTGCAGAGCAAGGACGCCGGCCTTGCTGCTGTATGAAGGCCGGGCACAGTAGTCAGCTGCCTCCAGCTGAAACGAGAAAAGGAATTAGTTGTGCACATGCATTTCTCAAATTGGTGAGTTTTTCTTATAACATTTCCAGATGACCAATATTAATCCTTTATCTTGGTCATTTTCCTTTCTGTCTTTTATACTCTCTCTTCCCCTGTTCTACTGCTCCCATTCTTTAATACTCTCTTTTCTATTTTTTATTACTTCTTGTTTTATTTGCCCTTTTTTCAGTCTTGGGGAATGGAACCTAGGACCTGGTATGCCAGGCAAGCAGTCTACCATGGAGCTATACTTCCAGCCTTTCTTTTTAACGCTTGCTTCCTGCATATCGTGTGATTACTGTTCTTTCTCTTCTGAATTATTTTGCTCAGCCAGTCGACCTCCATGTGCTCTTTCTATTCTTCTGAAAATAATATAAATTCATTTTTTAATGTGTGGGTAATACTTCATTGTATATATGCACCCTATTTTTTTCTTTATTGACTCATGTATTTGTGGGTCCTTATCTGTCCCCATTCCTTGGCCTTGTGAACAGTCCCACAGTAAATATGGGGATGCAGTCAACATCTTTGCATGCTGGCTTCGTTTACTTGTAAGATAACTCCGGAATGGCATAGCTGGATCACGTGGTAGAGGTCGCAATTTACTGACATTTATATCAGCTGTGCGAATTTAAATTCCTACTGTAAAAGAGTAAAAGGTTTTCTCTACTGCTATAGCCCCATCAGCATTTGTTATAATCTGGTAACAGATATTCTTACAGAAATGAGCTGAAATCTCAATGTAGTTTGATTTGTATTTCCCGAATGGCTAAAAATATTGAGCAGAAAAAAATTAATTTTTAATGGCTGTTTGCCTCATTAAACTTGGTTCCTTCATAACTTGGCACATGGTCAAGCTGTAAAAATTTAGACTGTACAAACTTCGGCAAGGACATTTTCCATGAATTTTATAATAACTGGTGTATAGTGGGTCCCAGGTGAAAGATGACTTTTCACTAACACAGCAGGGAACGGATGCGGGACAATTAGCAGCCTTCCACACTGATGCACTGACTAAGGATAGCAGTGAAGGTTAGAGGCTAAATACTGGAACGAGACTGACAGTGTGTACCCAGGGTGACAGAGACTCTTCAGACAGGGCAACTGTTGGCATTACCACCAAAAATTATTTTCTGAACCAAAATCTTATCTTGCGTTAGCCTATAACTTTTACATATAGAAGTTGAGCTAAAAACAATGTTTGAAAAGACAGGATCTCAGTTATGTAGCTTTAGCTGACTGGAGCTTACTTGTAAACCAAAATGGCCTCAAATGTGAAGCAACCCTCCTACTTCTGTCATATTTGGCCCCTCTGGTGTCTATGAATGACCCACACCTTAAGAAATCACCCTTGCACTTAAAGCTTGAGATAGAATCCTGGATCTGACAGCAAATACAATGGATCTGCAAGCTGGCAAGGATTCGAACATGGTGGGTGCTTACCTTTGTTGGGCAGAATCTTTGGAAATCTGAAGCTGTATAGTTACGGGTCCTGCATCTGCTCCTCCACAGGGCTTGGCTACTTGGGAAGGACGTGGGAAGTTGACTGTGCTTACTCCATGCTGTCTCTGTAGAGTGTTGGAATACAGGGAAGCTCTGGGGTAAGGAAGCACAACCGGAGGCACAGGACAGCTGGAGCTGGCTCAGGAGTCACAGGGCCTTCTGCTTCTCAGGCGTTTGGACATCCGGGCGCTGCTGAATTCCACGGAAGAGCTGAGAACAGTGGGGGCTGCAGACTGGATCAAGCCAGGGGTTGAGAAAGGAGCTCCAGGTGGTAGCACAAGGGCGTTGGGGGGAGTCCTTAGCTTGACAGTGGGTGGTCGTGGCTTGGAACACAAAGAGGCCTTCTACAGGTGATTAGACAGGGGCCATGCAGACAAAGGCCTTGCCTACCCCTTCCCTGGGCAGTCCTTGGTTTTAAGGCATTTATTGTGTTGGTGGAATGTGGATGAGTAAAACCTGTACCCTGTTTCTCGGGGTGGGCCTGAGATTAAATACCTTTTGCAGGGAGGAATGTCTGGGAAGAAAATCTTATTGCCTCTGCCCTCCAGGCCTGTATGTACCTCATTAGCATGGAGATGTGACTTGAGCCTATATGACCATAGGTCACATCCTCTACATATGGAGGGGTTTGGGGCATTGCTGCTGGCTGCAAATCGATGGGGAGATGGGGAGGAGTGAGCCAATTGCCTGCCAGATTTTCCACAAGGGAAAGAACATAAGGTGAAGTAGGGCCGTACTTAGAAGTACTTTCTTTTAATTCCTTAACAAGTTTTAAGGAGATAAGCTCTCATTCTGGATCTCCATGATCCATGTTTACTATTGAAAAAAATCATCAAATTTTCCCCTTCTTCCCTAGCCTTCTGCACTGTTTGCAGGTTACAGGAGTAAGTGGGTCTCCCCAAATGTTGTGCAAGACTTATTTCGAAACTTCAATAACTTTTTTTTCTTTCTTGGGATCCCAATGTTGGCTCTAATTCGTTTTCTAATAACTTCTTCAAACTTCTTTGTAAGTCTAGCATTCCTGAACTTACCATTGTGCAATTATTACTTTGTTTCCAAGATGCTGTGCTGTGTCCCTGGGCTTCAATCTCCAATTGTTTAAGAATCATTACATCAAGGAACATCTAGTTTCACAGAATCCACCAGAGCAGAAGAAAAAAAAATAGGAAAGTCAGATATGATAGAATAATTATGCACACCAAGGCCAACTGAATAGTAGTCACACACAAATGAAATCTATACAGCCATTGTCCAGAGCTAAGGTTAAGAGAAGTGGGAACAACTGTTCTTTTTTTTTTTTTTTTTTTTTTTTTTTTAAGAGCTGCTTCGGGCTCCTGAGAAGTCTCCATCCTGGCCTATTTTAAGCAATTTCTTGTTTCAGATGGTGGGTCCCCTGGAGGGATGTGTCTCCTATTTCTCAGGGTTCCAGACACCATTCTTTTCAATAAGGAGCTGCCAAGACTTCTGTGCTGTCTTCATCCTGGCCACAGCTGGCAGTCCTTGTCATGGTATGCTGTCCCCACCAAGTTAACTAATACCCAGATATCAATAAACAAGAGTTACGGGTCTCTCCTCCAGTTGCATATGCAGCAGAGGATGGCACTGTCTGGCATCAATGGGAGGAGAGACCTTTGGTCCAGTGAAGGTGCATTTTCTCAGTATAGGGTGCTGAGGTGGAGAGGGTGATTGGGAGAGGGAGCACCTTCATGGAGACAAGTGGAGAGGAAGGGAAGATGGAAATAAACATAAAAAATATAAATAAAAAAATAAAAGGGGAGGGGATAACATTTATGTGTAAATACAGAGAATATTCAATAAAATAATTTTTAAAACCCCAAAAAGTTACAATATGGCCTGGATCTCTATCTCTATTACCACATCCAAATTAGCACAATTTTAGTAACTTTCAAATACCCATAAATCTACTGTCTTTTGGTGTATGTCAGATAAGCTTTAGCATAGCATGGTATGCCTGGATTCTCTGAATTTGGTCTCACATGTTGGGTTGAGCTGCTATTCTCTTCTATACTTGGAGTCTTCTTGCAAACTTACTAACTGTGGAGATTCCATTTCCTTGTACCATTTGTCTGAGGCCTTCTTTTCTAGCTGATTGCTAGCCATAAATCTCCAGTGGCCACTGCAGACCATGATAACTTTCTTATCTGGTGATCTCTAGAAGGTAAGTTACATAAGGGTACATGCTTTCCATAGGTCTGTTAGAACCTATATCTCTGACTTCCTTCTCTCAATGACATGGAAAAATCAAAAAAAAAAGAAAAAAAATCAAACACCAAATAAAACCCCCAAACCTCTGTTTTGAAGTGTTTAAGAGGTGAGGTCAAGCCTACCAGAGATCTCTAGTGTAGGGACCAATTGACTTGGGGGCCATAACTCCTGCAAAATGGCTTCACAGTCTACCTAGAATAGGGTTTGAAATGTGTGAGTATTAGGAGTTAGGGTGAGACATTTATCAACACCTTTGCTGATCAATTATTTGAAAAAAAATTGAGAAAAGTGTCTCCATTGCATTATCCTGTAGGCAAGTTTATGAAACATTTTCTTGAGTAGTATGGGTGAGTCCAGCTTACTGTGGAGGGTGTCAATGCTGAGCAACTTGGTCCTGAGCTACATACAAAACCAATGTAGCAAGCCATGGAGCACAAACTATCAAGCATCATTCCTCCATGGCCTCTGATTCAGTTCCTGCCTTCAGGGTCCTGATGTGAGTTACTGCCCTGACTTCCCTTCTCTAATTACACATTGGTGCTAATTTCTTTCCACTATCTTATAGCTTAGAGCAAGAGTATCCTATCCACTTCTGTAGTCGTTTTATCTCAGTGCTTATTCACAGTAAGTGATTACTAAATTCTTGTGCAATTTACATCTATGTGCTCAATGGTAAACTATTTAACACTTTACAAATACACCAAATAATACACAAACACACAGTACATTCTTTGCTTTCAGACACTCACTGTGCCCTAGGTGCTGATGAGGGCAGATTTATGTACCCCTCTTCTCCCAAACTTCTAATACTATGAAAAAAATCTGACTTCCCATTTCCATTTTATTTTATAATTCCAAGTCAACCAATTTGACTGTGACTAACTGCCCATTCTCTAAACCTGCTCACAGAGGAGGAGTGCAGGGCAAAGGATGCAGCCTAGAGCTACGAGCAATCCCAGAGCAGTCAGTTGGCTGCCTGTGGAGTTCGGTGGCCTTGGGATGAGATGTGAGGCTTTTCCTCACGTAGTCTAGACTGCCAAGAGCCCTGAGTGTGCTTCGTTTATGGAAAAACTGTTGTGTTTTATTTCTTGACATTTTTAAAGCCCTAGGTAACGATGCATGTGGTCAGTGTGATTGATGATAATTGTTTGGGTTCCTGTAGAATCACATGCTGAAAGTCACAGGCACCGCCAGTCTGGGGGGAAAATGTAAATGTCATAATTTGGTTAATTGGTTTAGCATGCATTTCGTCCACATGTCTGAAAGCAAATGTAATTGAGGGCTGTGGTTTCTGGGGCATGGCCAGCTGTACAATGTGACTAACAACTGAGGAAAACATCATGGGTTGTCACATGGTAGAGGAGCTTTTATCTTTTTTATTGACCCCTTTTTAAAACGTAAAATTTTCTTTAACTTTTCAAGTTTTCAGTATTTAAGTATCTTACTGAAGTATGAAAGAAGAATTACGCAAAAAGAACAACCACTGAATTACACAATTTGAAAAACAACATAAAATGCATTTTTAAGTCATATGGATGGAGCATTTCAACCCAGTGTTTTCTATTTCGAAATTGAATTTGCAAAAAGAGAACAACAGCTCCTGCAGTTCTTCAGATATTTTGATGATGACAAGGGACTTTCTCAAGCAAATGAATATCAGGAAATTCAAATACTACTTTGAAATAATAATCTTCCCTAGCCTTATGATCTAGAATATAACTTTATTTAGAAATCCTAAGAGCAGTGTTGAGGTGACCCCTGGGTTCATATGCTGTTTATAAATCTCATGATAGAAATTTCATAATCTCAAGATAAGGTTCCAGACTAGCCAGTCCCCTCCCATCCTCCCCACGACTTTCACATAAGCACCCTTTTCTCTGAGAACAAAGTAAAAAGATGCCCCAATTCATGAATCTCGTATCACCCTGGTCTGAAATGAACTGAAGATGCTGTTCAGATATTTTCTGGTGTCCCAGGCTTCTATGAACTGAACACAACTTTGAGGTGTGTGTATCTGTGAACCTGAATGTTCTACTGGTTTCAAAGCTCTTTTCTTGCTAGTCTGCACTATTCCTGTCTTTTTCTCATTGTACATATGTATTTTTGCGACTTTGAAGACTCAGAGATATGTACATAAACAAACCGGTTATGTTTGGACCCAGCAGTTTGAAGAAAGTTACTGCTGAGCTCTATTGATTCTGTCTCACTGTTTCCCAGGTCCTTCTGCCTAGTCCCACAGTGACCAACTGAGACACAGAAGCACGTGGAAAGTCTATTCCAACAATGACTGGAGGAAACTTTCTAGAGTGTTACTGGGAGAAATGCCAGAACAACCCCAGAAAACAAAATCAGATTACAGACAACAGAGAAAGGAAGGAAGGCTAGGACAGAGCTCCTAACTCTTTTGGGAACTGGATAAGAGCTTTCAATGGTGGGAGAGGTTATCCAAATAGCTGCTTATGATAAAAACCACACACTTTCTTCTTAAAAACAGAAATCTAAAATTTACAGTATCTCCCAGAGACAACAAAAGTATTTAGAGATATTGTTGTTAAAAAATATAGCTTAGGGTTGAGAGTAGAGGCTGGTAGTAGAGGGCCTGCCTAGCACCTGGGAGACCCTGGGCTTAATCCCCAGCAGTGACCTCAGTGACAACAAAGACAGAGAGGGCTCACCTGATGAAGCACAGTGACATAACTCGCAAGTGTCCCAAACAATACGTGTGTGTGTGTGTGTGTGTGTGTGTGTGTGTGTGTGTGTATGTGTGTGTGTGTGTGTGTGTGTTACGAACTTTCAATCTGCATGATCTCAACAATATGTGGATGATATAATTATGGATAATTTTGTATTTTTTATATTTTGTGAATACTTACAACAAGCATATCTTAATTGTATAAGATCATGAATGTTAGTTTAAATGATTTTCATAGTATTATGATATCATTTATTATATTCTTAAATCCTATAGAATGTAATATTTTGCTGCTGGCAAAGGGCTTGACAGAAACAGACTGAGATGAATTTGTTATTAGTATATAACACACAGCATACAGAATACAGTATATGACATATAGCATATAACACTTAAAATATAAAATATAATGTAACTTGTAACCTGTAACATATAACAAATAACATATAATATGCAGTGCATCATACTGAAATTTGACTTGTTTATAATAACACCTGAGATAACCTGATATAGTCAGTAAATAACACATAATTCTAACAAAGACTAATTGATTTCCATGTAAAACCATTTATAATATTTGTTCAGCTAAATGTCTTTATTTGTCTAAAGCATCATGATACTCTCATCACCATCTCTTCCACTCATCTTCACAAATGCAGAGAATTTCCGCTTCAAAATCTTTGGTCTTAAAGTAACACCTGCTGTAGGCTTGGTTGTCATGCTATGGCTTTGTTGGAAGCTAATGTATAAACAATGATGCTTTATAAAGGAAATCTAGTCCTGATAGCAATCTAACCTCAAAGATTGACTTATAGTAAAAGAAAACAGGTTAATAAAGAATTTGTGTTATTATATCTAATAATATCTTTATAATACATTTTGTCTTGTTGCCAATTAGACATGAAGTAGGTTGGTTCTCATGTGACCCATGCACATAAATGTTAGCTTTCTTTAACATCTTGTTATTCTCTTGAAATCTTAAGTTTTTGAGTATAATAGATGCTTCATGAAGAAGATATTAGGAATAGGTAATTGATCATCTACTTTCCAAAGCACAAATCTGTAAAACAGGAAAGAGCTAATAACTTAATACCATTAACAAAACCAAAACACTGCACAGTTGAACTCTGTCCCCATCACAAGAGACCTAGGAAGGAATCCTGTTACAGCAGAGAAAAACATAGCAGTTTCTTTAGGACTTAACTTTTAACATATCCACGACATTTTTTTCTGTTTGTTTTGTGTCTGCTCAGTCATCACAACACAGAACTGTAGGGTGAGCAGAGTAGGTCACACATCTGTGACATACTACTTCTGTATTTTAAGAAAGATCTACTTTGCAAATAGCTTTGTGGACACAATGAACAAATTTCAACTGAAATAAGTTGAAGATGTAAAGAACTGTGGAGGTAATTTTAGGTATCATTAGCCACTTAAAAATCAGATGAAACCAGTGAGCTAACCAACAAAACAAGATGGCGAAGGGCCTTCATGTTAATGTTTTATTCTGAAGTCAGATACCAATGCTACTGTAACATGACTCCTTACTTGGTTTCTTGTGATGGGGAAAAGGGTCGGCTGTGTCAGATCACCTTGGAACAGAATCTAAGTATGATATTCTACTGAGTCCTTATCCTCCTCAAACCCTGAAAAGTCAAATCATCACTGGATAGCTTAGACTAAGAAAGCAGTACCAATGAGATACAATGCATCAATATTATTTACACTACATTTTGTGTGTGTGGTGTGTGTGTGTGTGTGTGTGTGTGTATGTGTGTGTGGTGTGTGTGTGTGTATGTGTGGTGTGTCTGTGTGTGTGTGTGTGTGTGTGTGTGTGTATATATGTGTATAGATAAAAGATAGCATGCTCCAAATTCATTTCTAAACTAGGTAACATAAACATTTATATTTCAGGATTGCCATTTGTTGTATGATTTTGATAGTCCATTTTTCAAATGTTCCCCATTACAGGAACTCTTTACTTAGCAAAAAAATATATTTCTTTCTCTTAAATTATTGACTGTCTATGCATATATATATGCATATGTATATATATGTGTGTGTGTGTGTGTATGTGTGTGTGTGGGGGGGGGTGGGTGGGTGGGTGTGTGTGTGTGGGTGTGTGTGTGTATGGATGTATACATGTATATCCCATGGCAGAGAAACTTATACAAACAGAAGGTTTAAGGGCTCTTGAAGAACAAGCCAGGGAAAAGTGTCTTGATTCCCTTGCCCCCAGCTGAGTAACTTTGAGAAGTGCTTTAACACTATGTCCCAAGACAGACAGAGCTTCACTCTGCTTGAAGTACTTAACTTAACAAGCAGCCCTTCTCCCTTGCCTTGTTCTCTCGTGGACATGTTCTGAAAGCCTCTCCCAGAAAATTGGAGGGATTTCTCCCTTGTTACAGGCTGGTTTGTGCAAAGGAATGCATAGTTCTGAACACCTAAAGCCAGATTATTCCTGTGTTTCTTACAGATTGGAAGTCTTACTCTAAAATGGGAGCTCTATGGTTAGTTTTGTCCCTGGGGACATTTGCCAATTTCTGGAGACATTATTGTTAGTCATAGAGGATGGAGGTGAGGTAGTACCTGCATTTACTTGGCTAGAGTCCAAAGCTAATGCTAATACCTGTAAGGCAGTTTCACACAAAAAGAATCCCTTGGCATCAACTATCTGAGATGACAAAACTTGGGTCTAGATTTACCCACTTTTGAGAATAAGTTTTGCATAATTTTCTTTTCTTTATATTACATTAGCCCTGAAATGTGTCCCAAGGCAAAAGTATTCATTTAAAAATATTAAATGTCCAGTCCTAGAAGTATAAAGATAAAAAACCTATAGTCTTGGAACTTTTACTTTATCCGAAAATAATACTTTCTTATCTCCGAAGTGATTATCTGGCATATCTGCCGGAGCATCCGTCAGGTCTCTGCCCGAGTTCACTGCGAGGTGATCTGCTACATCTTGTTTCCATCACTGGCAGAGCTTTTCTACTTTCTTATCTCCTTGAATTTCCTTCAGTCTGCTTGAACCCTGAGTAGCTGCTGAGATAAAGCTTTCCAACATTATTAAGTGCTTGGCGAGTATTTAGCAAAGGAGGACATTTTCAGAAAGGTGAATTTCCAAGTCTGGAACCCAATGAAGTGCTATATCCTGTTAGAAAGGGAGGATCTGCTATTTCCCCTCCTCCAAACATAACAAACAGTAGGTTACCGGCATATTTACATCATTTTTACTGAGGGGAATCAACATTTATTGCCAACTGTGAAAGGGCAGATTTAATGACTGATGGAAAAATCACACAGCTCTGTCAGCTCAAGTAAATAATAATTCATCAAAGAAACATGTGCTGATGAGTTCAGTCTGGTATGAATTTAAAGCAAAGTGCATTCCTGGGAAACAGCTGAAGTACCTGAGCCTCATTAAATCATCTCTAGGACATTATGCAAGCATATAAACTATCTTTCCCAGGGCATGCAACGAATCTTATCAAAAACAAGAATATTAATGCCCAGGGAACAATGAAGGCTACCTCTGCTCACTCTGAGAAGAATATATAGAGATACCCTAGAATGTCTGGTACATTTTCCAGAAATACAAATGAGCTTGCTTATCTAACAAAGGAATCACCAGTAAGTACCAGACACTAGGGAAAGTGGCTTGAGATGGCTGAACACCTCTCTGGATGGTCATTGTCTGAGAGAAAGAATACAACACTGTATTATTATTTTTTTTTTTTTGTGGTAAGCATTCCACCCATGGGTCACCCCTGTCCTAAGACCCCGTGTAGAACCAGTGAATCCACAGTGTCTGACATGCCAGCTTGTGTGTCTGGCAGCCAGGTGTCGTGGTGTGGGTGAGACAGAAGCTAACAGAATTGACACATGGGAATATTACTACCAGATGCTCCCCAAAGGGAAAGAACAGCTTCCATTCACTAACCTGTCCTTTCAAAGTAAATCCTACCACATATGTGCTGAGATTAGTTAGCTCTCTGAGAAGAAGCAGTGCATCATGGGTTTTGCTTTGCCAGGAAAAATAAGCATTTCTAATGGGCTCTGTTCTGTTCCTCAGCCAAAACCAGTGGCCTGTGTCAGGAGGTCATCCAAGGAAAATTAAAGAAGAAATCTTGATGTCAAGGAGATAAGAAAGAAAATAGCTCAGTGAGAACACATGGTGTTGATTTGGAACTGGAGAGAAACCTGATCAAGTTGAGCCATGTCACAGTTAGTCCTGGCCCCTGTCAGAAACGCCTGTGTAAGGAATACAACCAGAAGTTAAGCTTCCTTGTGTTAGAGCCAATGCCCACTGCCTTCCAAGTCTCCACCTTTTCCACGCTGAGTGGAAATGGGGATCAGCCAGGCTGTTCTGAAAATCATATTGAGGGAACTCAGGTAGTCAGTGGCAGTGGACAGTAGATACTCTCACCACCGGTCAGGAACTCAGTGTCAGTGGACAGTAGATACTCTCATTACCGGCACATTAGTAGATACTCTCACCACCGGCGCATCAGTGCTGATGTCTCTTCATTCTCCACCTCTTCTGAACTTGAAAACAGAATGTTGTCATAATTGAGTTCATGTTTTTAGATTTTCAAAATTCTTGAAAACGGTTGGCATGATATGCTGAGGGACACCATATGAAAATCTATGTTTAATCAAGAGGAAAGGAAAGGGCCAGAAGAGATTTTGCAGTCACATTGCATCATGCAGATTTCAGGGATATAGACCCAAGCAAGACTCCATGAATTAATGTTCTTCATCCTTTACTTAGTGCCTAGTGGATAAGTACGACTTATTTCTTATCATTAAATAAAATTTTATTTTATTTTAAAATGTTGTTGAGTATTACCCCTGCCTCACATTCTATCGCCTCTCTTTCCATGGCTCCCTCTTATGTTATTGTCACCCCCCCACACACACATATACATGCACACACACTAAACTATTTAGTCCACTTAATATTTCTCATATGTATATATTTTTGGTATGGCCACTTGATATTAGAAAACTAATTGGGGGGTTCATCCCTGGGGAAGTTTGATTTTCCTTCTTTTAGCAGTCATTAATTACCTATAGCTCCTCATCTACAGGTGGGGCATTGTGAGATTTCCCATGTACACAGTGATATGTCAACTTGTGCTGTTAACGCCCATATTTTTCTTACTGAAATTTATTGGATAAAGCTTCTCTTTCAAACATAGAGGACACAGTCTCACAGCAATCATCCTGATTATATGACTCTTACAATCTTTCTTCCTTCTTGACTATGATGTTCCCTGAGTCTTAGGTGTAGAGCTTGTGTTATAGACTAATCAACTTGGGTTTGGCACTCCATGGAAAAGTTGTTCTCGAAATTTTGACTGGTTGTGGCTTTCTGTAACAGTCTCCGTCAGTTGCATGCAAAGCTTTTTGTTGCTGCTTTTTTATTAAGGCTGAGAGCTATATTTATATGTGGGTATAAGGAGAGGTATTTACAAAGAAGCTAGAATTATTTGTTTAGTGAAATGGTAGTAGTAGGTTATCTTCTAACTTCTATGGTGTCACTGAGAATGGGTATTGATCTAGGTTCAGTATAAGGACGAGTTTCTCTCTTATTGGGTGGTCTTTAGATCAAATTAAATACTGTTGGCTACCACCAAGGTATGAGTGCCATTATTACATATTTGGGGATTGTTTGCATGCTATTAGTTGTGGGTCACTGGCTTTGCAGCTGTGTAAAACTATATACTGCTTTTCTTCTTTGGCAGCTTGCATAACACCTTCTATACTGTGAGTTAATCCTTAGGAAGGAGGCTTTCATATCAGTTCTACCTTGATTTCTCCATGTTCCATATTAGAAGTATGTGGTGTCCTCAGCCATAAGGACTACCCTTCAAATTCTGGGAGGCTACCAATGAAAATGGCAGTGGCTTAGATTATTTGAGGACTCTTGAATTCCTCTGACCAACAACAAAAAGAGGTTTCTCACACCTGATGCTAGAACCCTTGTTATGTAATATATGGCTCCAAGGAGAGGAACTCTAAGTGACTGAACATCATTCATACTCTATGTGTATACACACACACACACACACACACACACTCACACACACACACACACACACACACACACACACACACACACACATGATTTTTTTCCCAAACACCTTTAACAGATTTATTATTTCCCCTTCTTCTGTATTCTTTCCCAACCTCTACTTAAAGGGCCTTTCTGATTTTCCCTATTAAAGTGCCTATGTGTTATTCTGGTTCTTTCTCCATTTAGAGCTCCTTCTGCCCTATACTCCTATGGGCCCTTTGACTTTCCCTATTTCTGTGTTACTCTAGCTTACATACTCACATCTAAAATACAATTTTATCTTATTCACTGTATTTAATAAAGTTACTGCTAATGGACCAGTAGTTAAACATGTTTTATGGGTTTTTTCCACTTTCATATTTTAATTTTTATTACATTTATTCATATTAATACTACTGAGTATTTGTGTTTGAGTGGGTCACACTAAATATGTGAAGGTCACAACTTGTGGAAATTTGTTGTCACCTTTCGTCATGTGGGGATGAGGAATTGATATCAAGCTGTCAGTTTTGGTTGTCATCACCTTTATCTGCTGAACCATCTTATTAAACCTTATTGGTTTATTTTTTTCTTTGTACTTTTTTCTATCTTCTTTTACTAATTACTTCTTTAATAAACACAAAAGAATAACTATTTTATTTAAAAGCTGTTTATTCTCATTTAGCTAGGCTACACCAATTCTGATAATATTTCAAGTATATCAAACTCATCATTTTGTGTTATATACATGTATAACACAATAGTGGCTTTCATATATTGGTTGTAACCAACAACTGTCTAATTGGACTTAAGTCCTGTACAACAAAAGGGAAATCATGTATGGTAATGTAAGCCTAGCCAACTAACTGGGGCTAATGAGGGTAAGGGCCTTAGCATCTATTGCTGCCACCATATTAAACCAATATATTCCTTAAACACATTCTAATTACTCGATTTCATACAACAAATTAGAGTAGATCCCAGTCATCACCACAGAAGCTTCTCTTTGCAATAAACACATACTACTACAAAAATTCACAGGACAATTGAAAATGGTTGTCTAGCCTCAGCTCTTAAACTGAAGGCTCAGGAAACATCACAGAGGTCTGGGCAGGAAGTTGGAAGAAGCAGAAGACTAACTCTGTGCTAAGAGATTATATGTTTTAGAACTAACGTGGAATCTTTGTGCATGATACCTCAACTGTACAGTTGCTGAAACAAGACCTGAACAATGATAGCATTGATTAAAATGCTAAAATGGGGTTCCTATCCATAGACAAAGAACCACAGCAGCTAAGGGATGCTGAGAGTGAAAAGAATTAGGCTTCACCCAGGGAAGAGCCCCTTAATCAGTTATCCAAATGTTCAGCTCATGTACATACAGACAACACTGATCAGACTCAGGAGGATCTATCTACATACACACACACACACACACACACACACACACACACACACACACACACAGGCACACACACACATCACAAAAGTAATATGTATATATTATACATATGTAATTTATATATGTTAAATATATTTAAATTAAATAAGAGGAATTCGAGATGTAGAGGGGATGGTAGGCATGAAAGGAATTTGAAGAAGTTAAAGGAATGAAGAATGTCTTAGGGTTTTCATTTCTGTGAAGAGATATCATGACCAAGGTAGCTCTCATAAATGCAAACATTTCATTCCATTATCATCATGCAGAGAAGTATAGTAACCTGCAGGCAGACATGATTCTGGAGGAGCCCAGAGTTCTACATCTTGATCTGAAGGCAGCTAGGAAGAGACTCTCTTCTGTAGGTAGCCAGGAGAAGGATCCATGTTTCCCACTGGGCAGAGCTTGAGAATAGGACCCCATGCCTGCCCACTCCACAGGGACATACTTCAAGGCCACATCTACTCCAAGACCATTCTCCCCAATAGTGTCATTTCTATGGGTCAAGCATATTCAAACCACAACAGAGAGTAGTGATGTTATTAAGATTTTAATATAAAAGAATATATTTAAATCCTCTGATATAAACTCTTCTAATTAATTTAGTTTAAGTTATAGTTTTCTAATTACACATACTGAATATTTTGGCCTATGAATGACCAAATGGCATTTATCAATGTTTTTAAAAAATGAAGTGTAGTAATGTAACTTTGGTCATGAACAGCAACTATATCTATATCCTACACGAATGACAAGCCATCTTCCCTCTCTTTTAGCTTGCACTAAACTTGTGTCCATTTTCCATGGACTACTTTTAGCTCTAACTATACCTTTCCTTGTCTTGTCTTTCATAATGCAGCTGAACCTGTGAAAATTTCCTCCTTTCTATCTGGCAGGAAATGAGACTCTGTCAACAAAGGGCAATGAAGGCACTCTGGGAAATACACAGAGGAAGGCCCGTTTTTTCCTAATCTGGGTTTTCCAGGTTTTAATTCAGTCACGGGTGGGCAGTAAACAGGCATCATAGGCTGGGCTATTTTATCCTGGTGTAGTTTCTGAGAAAATAGCACCAGGCCAAAACTGTGGTCACTTTGACTAAGCAGTAGTACTGGTTTACCTTCCCAGAAGTCAGCCAGGTATCAGTCTCAGGAAGTCACCCAGGCATCTGTGTCAGGAAGACACCCAGTTTTCTATCTTAGGAAGTCATGCAAGCATCTGTGTCAGGAATTCACCCAGGCATCTGTGTCAGGAAGTCACCCAGGCATCTGTGTCAGGAAGTCACCCAGGTATCTGTGTCAGGAAGACTCTGCCCCAAAGGGTCCTCAGTCGTTTGCAGCCTTATCTTCTTTACTTCAGCCTACCTGGAACAGCTGTTTAGTTCTTTTAATTTTTTTTGAGGACAGGCTTAATCTTGTTATCTTTATAAGCTGATTAAATATCTCTCTTAATCTTTTACAATATGTTTTCCTTCTTAAAATACTGATAGGATTTTTTTCTCCTGAGATGATCTTGATTAATAAAAAAATCATATACATATTTTATCATATGGATATTTAACTCACCTAAATAATTCAATTTGAAATTCTGTAAGGGGGACTCCTTTTGCATTTATATTTTAAAGTTCATATTTCATATAATGTTTTATAGTTCATTCTTTCGTTCTGACAGTGATGAACTGTAGGCCTCCAAGCTCATTGTTCAGTAGAAGACAAAGACATGTGAATGGGAACACATAAAGCAAAACAAGCCAGGTTGTTCTGGCTTCAGGGACTCATGTTTCTGTGTATGAGATGGGACATGGAGGCAACAAAAAGTCTGGAACAAATCTGAATGCCATGGGCTCCATATCAGAAAAGCATTTGCATGCGACTATAGATTTTATTTTTATTTTTTGGCAATTACAGACTCAGAGAATGGGAAGGCTATAGAAATAATAAAGAAGTTACAGGTGACCATTTTTGTGTACCTTGGATACTTTCTTTACTATGTGGAATCTGCATTGGAAAGATTCAAATAAACTCAAGCCCTAAAACTTCTGTAGGATTTAAGCAAGGGAATATGGTCACATATGAATACCAAAGTGCCAGAAAGTATCAAGGATAAAAACAAGGTGTACACTGAAGTCTGAAAGCAAAGGCTGAGTGTCCAGAAGGAGGGTTGAACTCAAATAACATTTGTGCCACTGGAGAAACTGCAGTTTAGTAAAACAACAACATAAACAGCAATCTAGAGAAGAGGAAGCATGCTACAGAATGGCATGGGCAGCTCTTGAGGGGTAGGGTACATCGAAGTGCACAGAGGGAAGATTAAGAATTCAAGGTAGAGCTGCCAGAATGACAGACAATGACCCTGCACTTTGCTTCTAGAGCCATGCCACCTTCTTTGTTCCCATGGGACGCTTTCTGTTTTTTTTTTTTTTTTTTTTTCTCTCAAAGCATTCCTTAGAAGAGCCATTTAAAGTGGAAGTTAATTCTGTGAGATTCCATGAAAGGTAGACCATGTGTTATAAGGGTTTTTCCAGTTGTGCAGCTGGAAATATTAGATATTAGGAGATCTCAAAAGTGGATGCCAGGAGCTGTTTATGCTTACTTTTCCATATTAATGACATTTTAGGTAGTAAAAGGCAACAGATCTCAGCTGTTAGTTTAACAGATACAGAGAGAAGAGCATTGTATCGGAATTCTGCTGATTCCATTTCTAAAGAGATGTATGCCACAGTACAACACATGCCCCAAATCACACTGTTACATCAAACTCCCACTACTCCACATTGCCATGTCTCCCTAAGGAGCCCATAGAACGTAGACACAGGAGCTATGAAGTCTCCCTGTCTGACTCATTGCCACTAAGAAAACAGACATCTGTCTAAATCTACCATTACGAAGGAAGCTGGAAGGGCTTGTGGAAGAATTTTCCAGGCTGTGAATGGACCTCACCAAAACCCAGGGGAATATCTCTAGAAAAAATAGAGGTTGTAGAAGTTTAAAGGTTTGATTATATTTTAAAACTTTTATTACCTTACTAGTAAATACTGCTTTAATTTTTCATTCTTACTAGCAAATTGTCATTTAGCACCCAATATTTCTCTTATTAAAGCCTAGAGAGTTATTATTTTCAAGGATGGTTGAATTTAACTGCCTTGCTCTCTCCCAAAACTTTGCAAAGTATTTCAGCGTACAGAGCTCTCATTTCTCCCGGAATTTATACCCGTTTTATTGTGGGACATAAAGCTTTAACTGCTGAGAATCAAATGTACCATAAGATGGGGAAAAAAAGACCTCACTGGGCAAAGTGATTGCTCAGAGTTTGAATTCTGGCTTGTTTGTGGGAAGGACTCAAGCATTTATGATTCTTAGTCTTTCAAACTCTTCATTTTACCTCTTATAATTTTTAAGTATGAATAACTTCTTCCTGGTTTCTTATGGGACGGCTCTCACTGTGGAATGAATATATTCTGGGTGACTGAAAAACAACAGTTCAGAAACACAATAGATGCTTCTAGGTTCATAAATCGTTACCTTGATGACTAAAGGCCCTCAAGCTTGTGTTGGGAAACATTTTCCTGATGTAAAGGGGTGGATGTGTTTCTATTTACATAAGTGAGCTGCATCAAAAAGAACCAGCAAGGCCAATGGAATGTCCCCAGAGACAGTGATCCCCACGGCTGCACCTGCATCTTTATTAACTCATTCAACACGTTTACTAACTGCTCACTATGTAACACAGAACCTATATAAGGAAATCAGACGACATGGCTTCCTTTTCATAGCTTCCATCCTAAAAGTAGAAGACAAGAAGTAAACATGTAGTAAGCAATATGTCTTATAATATTGAGTGGGTGAAGAAAAACAGAGACCAAGTAGTCAAATCTAGCCTACAACTTGGTTTATGGAGTGCAACCACAAAAATCACATTTTCTAGTTTATTCTTTTAAGTAGTTGAAAAACAGTGTATCAGAAGGGAGTAAAAACACCCCAAGTTTAAACCCACCAGCAATAAATATACATGAATACTGACAAAACAACAACAAAAACAGACATTTGTCTACAAAACCTGAAGTATTACAATTTGACCATTTACAAAGAAGTTGGAGTCTCCTGATGTTAGCCATTTGTGGTGGTTTTGAAGAGAAATGGGCCTATAGACTCAAGTGTTTGAATGCTTGGCCACAGGCACTATTAGGAAGGTGCCTTCTTGGAGTAGGTCCAGCACACAGTCCCCTTCTGCTGCCCGAGGATCAAGATGTAGGACTTTCATCTCCTTCTTGAGCACCATGCCTGTCTGGATGCTATCATGCTTCCTGCCATGATGATAATAAACTGAACTTCTGAAACTGTCAGCAGCCTCAATTAAATGCTCTTCTGCATATGATTTCTACATGTTGTCAATTCATAGCAATCCAAAGTAAGAAATCATTCATGGGCATTTCCAAAACTTTAAATCTTACCTCGAGTAAATGGGATGCCAAAAGAGAGTTTGTAGCTCACCTGACTAGGAGGATTCCTCTGGTAGCCAGGATGAGAACAGATTCAAAGGCAAGAGCATAGACAGAGACACCACTTCCATGGTGACCGCAGTGTGGAGGGCAAAATTGTCATTTTAGGGTGAAAGGATGATAGTGACATGGCAAACAATAAGGCTGGCCTCTGGGGATTACTTTTAACACACTGAAAGATTTTGAGGTGAACAATCGGATGCATAGAATTTCAGTCAGCTGAGATATGGAAGTTGCCAGGGAAGTAGCCAGATAAAGAAATCAGCTTTCCTTTTACCTAAACAATATGATCCTTGGATATTTCTGCATATCTGAAGTACTGTCAACAGTACTTCAACACTGGAAGTGGCCAATTGGGTCTTGGTTTTTAATTGTGAAAATTAATGTGTATGTGTGTAAGCATGGACGTGCCAAGGCATACTGTGTGTGGAGTTCAGAGGACAACTTGTAGGTATTAGTTCTCCTTTTCCATTTGGAGACTTAGGATTGAACTCAAATCTCTCAGCTAGAAGACAAACATGTTTACCCTCTGTGCCACTCACTGACCTTGAGGCTGGGTTGGAAATGCCAGATTCCTACTAGATGTTTTTCTGCCTTGAGACTCTTAGCTCTTTTTAAAAGACTTACATATGAGCAGGGGAAAATCATATTTATTTAAAATCTAATATGTTCCAGGAGTTCCAAAGACAACAGTTCACTTTTCAGCTCTTGTCTTGAATCTGAATAATTGGATGGCATTGCTTCCATATTTCCATGGTTTCTAATTCCAGGTAGAAATTCAAGGAGAGTAATTTTTGCTTCTGACTATTTCAGCGTCTCTTAGGTCAAGAAGTAACTGGAAATAACAGCCCAAATCAGTGGAAACACATTCTTGACTTTCTCAAGAGTTCACCTTCTGGTCACTTCTAAATGAACATTCTATGTATCAGAACAGGTTGGTTTATGCTGGTAATTAGTGCTCTCCTTTCAAGGCTAAAGAAAATTTCAAAGACATCAACCAAAACCACATGAGTTGTACAAATTTCTTGGCACTATAATGATTATGTTTCTTGAAAAATGTTTAGATAGCCATAAGACTATTCAAAATCAGGAAGCAGAGTGCAAGATCATTAAGATCTCTTGATTAAGGTGCACAGTTAGCACTCGGAGCTGGGGACAGGAACGAAAAGCCACCTGTGATGTCACTAACCTGAAATAGCTCCTGATTACCTGCCACTAGCTTTCTCATCTGTTATGACATTCTGGCCAGAGGAGGCTTTGGGGGTTGTGTAATAGATGCTGTCTACTAATGAGCATCTTTAGCTTTCTACTTTCTAGTTGTCAGTAGCATCAGTCCTTTGCAAAAAATGTGTTTGTGGAGATTTCTGGAGCAGAGGCATGAATGCAGAGCTATTAAGAAATTTCAAAGGCAAATTCTGTTTCCTTAGTCTGGCATTGTGAGATCTTTGCAGTTCACCCTTCAGCATTTCAAACATTCCCTCATATATCATCCTGAAAATGCCTGACCTACTATTTCCCCTAAAATATTATTGTTTGGAGAACACGTGTTAAATATCCATTCCTAGTCAAGGTGGTTTGAATAGATTTGGGCTCCACAAAATCATAGGTTGCAGTGCTTAGTAAGAGGTAATATTAGGAGGTGTGGTAGTGTTGGAGTAAGTGTGGCCTTGTTAAAGTGTGTCTCTGGGTAGGCTGGCTTTCAGGTCTTAGGAGACTTCATGCTTCATCCAGTAAAATGCCAGTCTCCTCCTGGCTGCCTTCAGATCTAGATGTAGAACTTTCGGCTTTTCCAGCACCATATCTGCCTATACTCTGCCATGCTTCCCGTTAAGATAATGGTCTAACCGCCGAAACTGAAAGCAAGCCCCAATTAAATGTTTATCCTTATAAGAGTTGCCATGGAGGTGGTGTCTCTTAATAGCAATAACACCCAAAGTAAAACACCACCCTTACACAATTCTAGATCTTACTTCTGGTTAGGTGCCACCAGTGCTTATGAATCCAGTGACACTCCTTGTTTTGCGACTTTGTATCAAGTCTCAGTTACTGGGTGACGATAGACTAGTTGTTATTTTGACACTGAGTCCAGTAAGCCCCAAGGGAACATTACTTGTTATGGTCAGAAGTCACTGTGGCTCTGAAAGCAGCTGCTGAAACTCAGAGCTCAGCTTCTGAATTTGGTGTTTTCCCTCCTGCCAAACATTCTGACATCTTTGGTCCTGTTTTTCTCTTTGTGCTTCTCAGAAACTCTTAGGGATTTTGTTCTTATCATTCATTTTAATGATTCTAGTTCTTTCACATAGAAACACAAACATGTCATTTAATACACATGTGAACTACAAGGCCACTTTCAAAAACCAAACAGAAGGAAATAATCAGTTAACTTGACAGACACAAAGATTATTTGGTTTGTCAGATTTTGTTTAATTCAATATTATTTAAGAAAAGTTGATTTTACCAGCACTATTCAGTATAAATAAGAGACATGTATTTAATATTTTCTGGTAAGCATTTTTAGAAGTGAAAAAGAACAAGTGAGCTTAAATGTAATGTTTTATTTAATATTACTATACCCAATATACTACTGCAATTGTATAATGTACCATGTTTACTTATAGTAAATTATTAATGAAGCTACCACAATTTGATTTTGGTTGAGCCCCATTTTGACATTTAATCTATATAGTTAAGTAAAAGAGTGAAAATTAAATTCAAAAATAGTGTTTTCAGGTAGGGTCCATAAAAAAGTCTGACAGAAGAGGCAATCAGGGTGGTGTCCCTTTAACTGAATCCTGGCAGCCTTATAACAAGAGACTGGGAGACCAAAGAGCACATACATCTACACACATACATACATGGTTTTTGTCTGATGCAGACATGTGCACACACACATACATGTACACACATGTACACACACATGTACATACACACACATAAATTCACACATGTACATACACACATACATACACACATGTACATATACACACATACATGTACACACACACGTACATACAAACATGTACACACACACATACATACACACATGTACACACACGTACATACAAACATGTACATACACACATGTACATAAACACACATACATACACACATGTACATACACACACATACATACACACATGTACATACACACACACACACACACACACAAACTACATTTTCATATGTTGTTTCCTGCTCTCATAATGCAATGCCCTTGTATCACATTCGAGACTAGCAGTGTGGAAATCATCACAAAATGTGGCTGTTAATCTTAGACAATGGGATCTGTGAGCACAGTTTCTTCTTTAAAACTTATTCAGACTATGGTGTTGTGTCAACAGCAGGAAAACGTACCAAAAGACAGGTTTGGTGACATCCCCTAACTCCACATAATCTCTGCATCAAGTCTTTGAAATCTGGTGCTTAATTTTATACTTACATCTCAGTATAAGAATGTCTCCCTTCCTCTCCTCCTTCCCTTCCCTTTTCCCCTCTTCTCTTTTCCTCTTTCTCCCCTTTTCATCCTCCACCTTCTTTCTCTCTTCTCCGTCCCTTCTTTCTCTTAGCACACTAGTTTTTCTTTTTTTTTTACACTTGTGATACAAATGATCACATCCGAAGGTTATTCATCACAGACAAGCTTTCCACTCTTGAGTTATAACCCCAGTTTCAAGTGGAGCTCCCTCCATTTTCACATCTACTATGCTGACTACAGCCAATACTACACACTGAGGGGGTACGGTGCAGCTCCCCACCTGCCGGATACAATGTGGAAACCATGATGCCTTAGCTCAGAGTAGTAATCCCAATTGGACAATTTAGTTCAAGTTAATGCTGTTTCTAAGCACTGGGTTTGTGAGCTGAGAAATGTTATACCCCAAGGAGGAAGAGAACTAAGTGGTCTGCAGTGTACTTAGAGGTAGTTTGGTGGTAGAGACTTGATGAAGACATTAAGTTGTGTACAGAAAACATGAGGTAAAGTTGTCAGCTGTAAAGGACATTTTTATTCTTTAACTGCATTTTTGTGGCTACAGATAAAACTGATTCATCTGAGGTCTTCTTTAAATAGAAAGTCTTAATAATATTTGAGCAACTGGCACAGTAGCTGTTAATGCATAACTCTCACCATTACATTTTTATCTTAAAGGCTAAACTTAAAATCAGTGTTTTAAAATGAAAAATAAAGTTTGTAATTCTTGTTATTTTATACAGTACATTCACTTATTATCTTTCTTATTAATTTGTATATGTTAATAATATTTAATAAATTAATATATAATATGTATATTTTCATCTCAAAATTAAAATTAATAAAGATTAGAAATAGATTTGTCAAAGATTTTTTTCAAACTTTGTTCTGGATTGTCATTTCTGAAAATTAAATTATTATATTTACTTGTGAGTATGTGTGTGTATTTTGTATATATGTTTTATTTGTGCATGCATGTGTGTATTGTATATGTATGCCTATATTTTTATTATTTGTTCATATGTGTGTATATGTGTATGCATGCATATATATGGGTATTTATGTGTGTGAGTGCATGTTTGTGTGTATGTGTGCAAATATAGGTGTATGAATGTATATATATGAGTGTGTATGTGTCCACACATAAGTAGGGCAATGTGGTGAAGCTAGTTCTGTCTTTCTAACACATTGATCATTGGGTCTGAATTTGGTTCACCAGGCTTACAAGCAAGGGCCTTTACCAACACTGAGTTATTGTACCAGGCCGTAGATTTTTTTAGAATGTTAACAATTCAAGGTTCTTTATTCTGATGCAAATCTTTAAAGCAGACATAACATTCCCTTTGACCTAAATTTAAAATAGCCTTCTTTAAAATGACTCAGGGAATGTTGGTTGTTTCTTATCTTTATGTACACGTGAGGGCTGCCTCATGTAAATAGAAAATGCCCCTAACTGGCTTCACATCTAGCTCATGCTAGTGACTTTCTGTGACAGCATAGCAAAGAAAGATGAAAACATACAACAATGTAACTTGGGTGACCTTACTCAGTTTAAGAATTTTCTTTATTAGGCTCAAAGCAAATAAGTCTGTTGAGTTCCGGTGAGATTTGTAGCAGTATGAGGATTGGAAAAGGAATTGCACTCAGGAGTCAGACGCAGAACAACATCATCATGTAAAATTACTAAATTTGTAGGATGCATTCACATTTGTCATTGTACCAGTTTATTTGTGAACTGTTTTCGTCTAAATAGTTTAGGAATTTGTTTTTATTTTATGCCTCTAACTCTTTAAAGATGGAGGAAGTAAGGCCTGAAAAAAATTAAGTCATTTGCATAAGGTTCTAAAAGGATAACACAAGCTAGAGGTTGGGGCTCAGCACATCTTTCCTGTTGTAGGGGTGTGACAACCTGTCTTCTACATCTCAAGTCACATAATGGAATGAGACCTACGTGTACTTTGCTGTAGATGATTGAATCATCTTTAGTGGTAAACACTGCATCACTGAGACAGCATGAAGCAGGACATAAGAGCTTTTAGACAAAGTCAGTTCTTACTCATAGATGCTAAAGCTCAACTTTCATCAATATGAAATCTGATAAATTAGGTACAGAAGTTGTAGAAGTTAAAACATAATGTTCTGATTATTTTCTATTTACATTGCCTAGTGTCACTGCTCTGCAGTCAGTACCTTCACATTTGAATCCTCCCCTAGGTGAGCATGCTGTCAACAATGAACAGTCCAATGTGTGCACATTTTTATACATGAAGTGCACACTTCATTCTTTACTGATTTCTATTCACATGAGCTCACAACTACTCCACACATGTTTACTTAATACTTACTGTACACCAAATGCTTCTTTATCTACTTACAGAACAGTGACTATTATAAGAATCACCTTGTTTATAACTCTTCAGTTAATATAGGAAGCATACATATCATTAGTTCCATTCCACAGATGGAAAGTTCCGAAGACTTCATGTTAGTAGTTCTTCTCCTTAAAGTCAAACAACTAGAAAATGGCAAAGCACAGTCTGATTCAAAGTGGGATCAATCAACGCTTTAGAAAAGCACAGCTCTAGGGACTCAGTATGGTGACAGCTTGAGGCAGGGTTACCATCCTGGAAAAACACATCTCAACATGCCTCTTCTCTGAGTTCTCAAGGCTAGGTTCATTTGAAAGAATGCCAGCACACCCATATGCTTGCAAGTTGAGGATCTATAATATTGAATAGAAAAAAATGAAGCCTAAAAGGATGTGGACAGAAAAGAACCAAATGAGAAGTGATCTAGCATAGCTCTCTTACACAAAGAAAGAATTATATTGCCCTTGTACTTTAAGAGGGCAATAGTCACTCCTGTGAGTTCCCTGTTTTCCAAGTAAGGGTGTTACTGAGCCAAAGATTGTGCTGGGGAAATCATTTAATCACTGCACTTGGGAGAATGGGGTGGATGATTGTGAATTTGAAGTCAGCTGAGAAATTTAGGGAGATTCTACTTACATTTTTTAAAATTTAAATCTTATTTTTATTTGAAAATAGAAATAAAGGCAAAGTGAGTTAAAATAGTGTCTGTGTTGGTTACAGTAAGGAATACTCACCTGAGACTTTACAGTGCAGAACCAAGTTCTTTAACAAAACTTACAAGAAGACTAGAAGGATGACACTTAATTTTCCCTGTTTCTCAACAAGAAATTTTATAGGCAGGTGACACAGAAGTCAGAATACTCAAGATTTAATACAATGTTAATGAGAGAAGAAGGGTTTTTTTCTTGCTTATGTCCTAATCTACTGCAAGTTGGTTATTAAATGAACCAGCAATCTAGTTCCTTTCTCTTTATGATTCTATTCTACAGTTCTCCGTCTCTATTCATGTACTGGCAGAGTTCACATCTGTCCTGAACTGCCTAAAATCTTCCATTAATACACAAATCCGTAGGCCTTCAGTTGCATGATCACAATCTAATGGAGTAAGGGATTGAGCATATAAGAAAGTGCATGCATTGTTGGTGCCAGGGTTGTCCCCTGCCATGTTCCCTGCAAACAAGAAAGCCCCTTTCCTCCTTTTCCACCTACACTGCTACAATGCTCTTTAATTGGAGTAGATCGGACAATCCTATTTGAAATTGGCTTGACAAAGAATAGACAGTACACTTGCTCAGCTTCCCTGTGGCCTCTAAAATGGCTATTGGAGTGTTCATTATGTTCCTATCTTGGCATTTTATGGAAGGATATTAGAAATCTATCATGATTTTTTAAATAGTTGGTCAATGAGCTACTATTAGAGTAACTTTCTCTATTTTATGAAAAATTCTAGATTAGTTGGTAATGTTGAAAGATTATTTTGGTAGAGAATGTCATGTTTATTCATCTTAGTGATTACTTAAAAGTTGTTTCTTTGGGTGTCCCAAGACCCACTGTAAAGTTTGGCTTATAATGAATGCGCTGTCTTCAGCAGACACTCCCCATGACCAGCTACATAGTTATTAAGTATTCATATGGGGAATATGGAGTTCATTTCTATTCTTTACCTCAAATTGTACACTGAACACAATTAAAGCATAGAGAATAGTTCACTTGGAACTAAGGGAATTTGGAGATATATAGCCACAATTTCAAAGCTAAAACTGGGAAAATTCCAGGCGAGCATTTGTTTACTCTCTAAAGGCCTCTCATGTCACAGGTTTATTGCATTCTTTCTAGTTTATCCACGTCTGTTGTCTGAGCTTTCTTGGGGGAAAAGGCAGGTGAAACATTGCAGGTACACATAAGGGAAAGAAAGAATAGATATTTTCCCCCAACTAGATTCCTTTTAAATATTTCTACGGGAATGAAGCTCCATCTTTGGAGTGAATCTTCACCATAAATAACAGCAGTAGAAGAACCATTCACTTTTCGCAATGAGGTCATTATAAATAGATAGTTTCTACTTAATTTCTATATTATCTAAATTAAGATAATATAGAAAATTATTCCCCATACTTAACCAAATTTGGCTTCCAGACTGCTAATTTAATTTTTTTTGGCACAGTAAAGTTAAAAGAAAAAGAAAGAAACAAACCAGCTCCTGCCCCTCCCCCCCTTTTTTACTGGCAAAGTTCATACCATCCACATTTCTCTCCTACTTCCTTCTTGATGGTAGCTGGCATTTTCAAAAAGTCTTTTCAGTGCCCTGAACACATGAGGTGAAAAAGTAAATACTCACAACAGTCTAAAGCTAAGAATTTTTAATGTTTGCCTAAGAATAATGAGCTTTGTTTTTGAAATCACTTCTTCGTTTCGTTTGAATAAAAAGAAAAGCCTTAAAAAACATTCCCTTCCTTATGTAGAACTCAGGTTTCCTTGTCCTTTGGTGAGCCCCCATACCACTGCTTTGAAGGATTTCCCGGAGTTCTCTTCTTCCTCGTCAAACATGTGGCACTGAGATATAAAGACAGAATATGATGGAAAATCACTTCCAGTCAGGGAGCCATAGGAAGAGACGTTAGATTTTACAGAGCGGCTCTGGGTCCCTCATGTACTATTGAGGTAGATGGAGAATGAAATCAGCCTGGAGGAAAACAGACATGAGACATGGGAACAGAGAGAATGTGTGGATTGCAACCATGTGTGAAAGAACAAACAAAGCTGCTGGGAAGATGTGGCTGTAGAGACATCCTTTGGGATCTTATTTATTTTTTTTTAATTTTTATTTATTTACTTTTAAATTTATTGGATATTCACTAAATTCACATTTCAAATGTTATACCCTCCCCCCTCCCCTCCCTCCTCCCCTTCAATTTGCTTCCATGAAGGTGCTCCCTCTCCCAATCACCCTCTCCACCACAGTACTTTGGCTGATGATGGTGTTGTTCTTCCCATGAGGGTGCAAACCCTTTAGCTCCTTCAGACCTTTCTCTAGCTTTTTCATTGGGGTCCCTGTGTTCAGTCTGCTGTTTAGCTGCAAGCATCCTCATCTGTATCTGTATGACTCTGGGATAGCCTCTGAGGAGACATCCATGTCTGGTTCCTGCCAGTAAATTCTTCTTGGCATCAGCAATAGTACTTGGGTTTGGTAGCTGCATATGGGTTGGTTCTCTAGGTAAGGCAGTCACTGAATAATCTTTTTTTCAATCTCTGCTCCTCTATTTGGCCTTGTATTTTCTTCGCTGTTTTGTTCTCCCTTCTAATAAGGACTGAGGCAATCCACATTCTGGCCGTCCCTCTTTTTCAGCTTCATATTTTTTTGTGTGTGTGGGGGGGTGGGCGTGTGGGAGGGTCTAGTATCTGCTTATAAGTGAGTACATACCATGAGTTTTCTGTTGTGACTGAGTAACCTCACTCAGGATAATAACTTCAAGTTCTATCCTTTTGCACAAGAATTTCATGAACTTGTTGTTCTTAATAGCTGAGTAGTATTCCATTGTGTATATGTACCACAATTTCTTTATCCATTCCTTTGTTAAGGGACATCTGGGTTTTTTCCAGTTTCTGGCTATTATAAATAAGGCTGACATGAACATTGTTGAGCACGTGTCATTGTTAGATATTGGAGCTACTTTTGGATGTATATGACAATAAGTGGTCTAGCTGGGTGCTCTCTAAGACCAAGAATTGACAAATGGGACCTCATAAATTTGCAAAGCTTCTGTAAGGTCAAGGACACATTCAAAAGGACAAAACAGCAATCAACAGATTGGAAAAAGATTTCTACCAATCCTACATCTGATAGAGCACTAATATCTAGTATATACCAGGAACTCAAGAAGCTATACCCTAGAGAATCAAAAAGTCCTATTAAAAATGGGGTATAGCGCTATACTTCTGAATGGAGGAATATTGAATGGTTGAGAAGCACATAAAGAAATGCCCAATGTCCCTACTCATCAGGGAAATGAAAATCAAAACAACTCTAAGATTTCGCCTCACACCAGTCAGAATGGCTAAGATCAAAAATTCAGGTGATAGCAGATGCTGACAAGGATGAGGAGAAAGAGGAACACTCCTCCACTGTTGGTGGGATTGTAAACTGGTGCAAACACTCTAGAAATCAGTTGGGCGGTTCCTTTGGGATCTTAGATGTAGCCTGTGCACTGTACCTCTTTGAACTTTTCAGTATGAACTCCACATTTCCCATTGGTTAAATCTGAATCATGTTGCTTCTAAACAAATGGACCAAATTAGGATGCTCTGTGTTAGTTTCCCATTGCTGTGTGATACCTTATAAAAGAACCTGAATGCACAGTGATTGATAAAATGTTCTGTCTTACAGCTAGCTTTAGAGGTTTATATCCCAGGATCAGAAAGACTTAGTTTTTTCCTGGAGGTTGCCAGGAGGTGATGGCAGGGAACACACAGCACAGTAAAGCCACTCACCTTCTGGTTGAGAAGAGAAAGCAAGTAAGGATATATCCTTGGAGGCATGATCGATGACGTAAAGACATCAGGCTGGGCTTTCAGATCTTAAAGTTACCAACTTATCCAAATGCCTCAAGCTGCTACTCAGCCATAAACACAGCCTTTGAGACATTCAAGATGTCAACTATATCATCCTTTCTTGAAAAAGGAAACCTTTTAATTTTTTTCTTTCTTTTCTCCACCTCCCTCTCTCTTCCTCTCCTCCTCATCCTCCTTGTTGTCCTCTTCTTCCTCTTCGACCTCATCCTCCTTGTCCTCTTCTTCTGCATCCTCCTACTTCTCCCTCTCTTGTTTCTTGTTCCTTTCCTATTTTGACTCCTATCTCTCTTAATTGGCATCTCAGTTTTGTTCCCGTGGAGGTCGTGGAGGGCTCTGAAGAGGTGAGAGGAAGTGTCTGAGGAAATGCTGGCAGTGGCACTCAGGGCTTCAACACCCACTAGCTAAGTGCTCCATCGCTGAGCCCAACGCTTTTTCTTGAACAATTATGTTCCATTCTAGTTTTTGGGAGCATTAGATCAAACTTACATTTTATAAACATTAAGAGTAGTAGGTAGTCCCCTTGTAATGACTTAGCTCTCAAGAGTAGTTGGTCTTAATATCTTTTATATGATCCCTGGTATGTGTAAAAGCATAAGGAAGAACAAGTAAGGTAGAGTTAAAAGGAGTTGTTGAATATCTTGTAAATAAACTAAGTTTTCAACTAGTCATAATGAAAGTGTATTTAACAATAGTTACATAAAACAACATCAACAACAACAACAACCAAGCAAACATATGTAGGTCCCAGAGTGTATTTAACAATAGTTACATAAAACAACATCAACAACAACAACAACAAGCAAACATATGTAGGTCCCAGAGTGTATTTAACAATACTTACATCAAACAACATCATCAACAACAACAACAAGCAAACATATGTAGGTCCCAGAGTGTATTTAACAATACTTACATAAAACAACATCATCAACAACAACAACAAGCAAACATATGTAGGTCCCAGATAGGTGACTTCGTGGTTTGCTTCCAATGGCTTCACATTCATTTGCACATGTGCAAATATTTATACATAATCACAAACATGCTTTCAATACCTTAAAAAACTAAAAATCTCTAAAGTATATATATGTATATGTAGACTGTAAATAAAATAAAAGGGACAAAACATATAACATAAATTCCTTGCCATTTTAAAATGATCAGATGCCTTAATTGTCCTTATTTCCCATAAGAGTTTGTACAAAATATAGTATAGTTTTTACCATGTTCAATTTGCATTTAATATTCATGCTTTGCTTCATTAGTTACATAATAAAAATTTACTAGTAGTATAATGAACATATTGCAACCAACTATTTAGCTACAGATACATTTTATTTAATGTGTTAGGAGTGACCTAATTTGCGTAATCTGTTCTTTTAGGTTGGCCATATTGGTTGTAGATGATCTTCAATTGTTACAAAACAAACAAACAAACAAGAAGCAAAAAATGCTACAATAAGTAAGTTTTTGAGCATCCTACTTACACACACACGCACACACACACACACACACACACACAAACAAATACACGTGTGTATCTCATGAAGGTGGTGTTACTCTTAGTACATGCATGTGTATATGAATAACTGTAACCACAATGTATCCTCTGTAGGACATATATCAGTGATGTATGATCATGCTATCTGATAAAAAACATCCCTCAAAGCACTAATCAAATATTAAATGCTTTCCATGTTAAATGAAAATGGCAGTGTATAGAGGTTGTAAGCTGCATTTCTCAGTCTGGATGTGAAGTTTAACATCTTTCATATGTTCAAATCACTTCACTGTTTTAAATAAAAATTATGGACTCTGTTATTGGCTTCCTCTTTTCATGTATTAATAAATTTGGAATTTTAATATTTAGCCTTGATACAATAGAGAAAAGATTTTTTTGTCTGTCTTTTTAATTTGGGGGAGGCATAAGGTATTGTTTTATATAATATTGTCCTAGTTAGTATTTTATTGTTGTGAAGACATACCATGACCACAACAACTCTTCTAAAGAAAAACATTTAATTGGGGCTGACTTACATGTTCTGAAGTTTTGTCCATTATCATCATGACTGGAAACACTGTGGTATGTGGGCAGACATGGTGCTGGAGGAGCTGAAAGTTCTACATCTTGATCTGCTGGTAGCAGAAGGAGACTGTACCACATTGGGCAGAGCTTGAATATATAGGAGCTCAAGCCTGTCTCCACAATGTCATACTTCCTCTAACTAGGGCTCACCTACTCTAACAAGGTCACACCTCCAAATAGTGCCACATTCCACGGCCAATCTTTCAAACAGATGACTCTAGGGGGGCTATTTCTATTCAAACAATCACAAATATTAAACACATAAAATTTATAAATTTTCCCTGTCGTGGTTTAAAGAGAATTTTAAATCAATTCTGAGGCCTCTTTCTGTGAAGTGTTAGAAAAGCATTTCCCTAATTTTTCCCCTAATATTTCTGTTCTTTAATGTTTACCACATTCAAACTCTAGGTAGTAAAAAATATACACAAGAAGCAGGGAGAAAAACAGATCTAAAAATTATGTACTGAATTGTTAGGTGTATTTTCCAATAAAGTTTAATTTACATTGACACAATTTCTATACTTTTAATGGTCTTATTTTCTAGTGAGTTTAGATAAGTCTGTTTTATTTAATAGTTAAATTTATCAAGCCCCAATACCAGGAATGCCCTTCAGTCTGGTTACTGAACCCAGTGAAACCCACTGGAGAAAACTAGTGTTTCCTTTGCATGTGGAAGTCAATTATTCATAGATTCTAGATCCAGGGTGGAAGCTCAAGTTCACTTTCCCTTCTAACCACTGGGATTTTTTCCACAGGGAATCTGTGCAGGCCCTATGCTTGCTGTCAGAGTCTTCATATGTGATTAGGGATCATTAGCACTGTATGTTAAGTTTTAATGTTTGGTTATTTTTACTCTTACAGCGATCACTGGAAAGACATCAGCTCCTCGTTGCTAGTGTCCAATGTGCTTCTTAACACTTTTTCTTCTTTCTGATGTTTATTACTCCTTGCATTTATCTACTCACCTCTTCCCTCTCTATCTGTACTCCAGGTACAGTTGATTGCTCCCTGAACTGATGTAGAGGTATGACAAATATCTGGTCAACCAGAACCACATATTGTTACTGTCTACAACAATTTATTCAGAGAAGAGGAAATGACACAGACAGAGCAAAATCACCATAATAGCACTATATTGGAGGTTCTGGAGTGTTTTTTTCATTACATTAAAAATCAGGAGTGAAGAAAATGAATTCATCCTGCCTCAACAGAGAATCTGGAAACAAAGCCAACCACTAGAAGAAATCAGAACCCAAATATGAAAAAGACCTGTGTATATTTGAACCTTATCTGATTTTTCAACCCAGCTATACCCAGAGCTTAAACTTTTGAATTGGTCAATTTTTTTTTACAACTTTGAAAAAAAGAGAGAAATACATAGAGATTTTTTAAGTCATTTTGACATAACATTATATGAATATTTTTTGTCAGTACTTAATTATTTTAGAGGTTTGATAGCATGTATTGAAATGCCAATAGTTTCCATAAGCATAAAGTACATTTAGGACAGAATGTAACATGGAAACAGATTTTATGTTGAGTATAGATTAAACATGATGATTTGTGAATACCAAAAATTGCCACAAGTCGATTATCTTAGATCTTGGATTATTAATGATTTAGGGGACAGGTATACCACACTCAGAGACAGTGCTATACATTTCTTTTTTTCCTAAGAAGGACTGAGGCTTTCATTTTTTGGCCTTTGTTTTCTTGAGCTTCATATGGCCTGTGAGTTGTTTCTGGGGTGTTCAGAGCTTTCTGGAGTTAGTATCCAATTATCAGTGACTGCATATTATGTCTGATCTTTTGGAACTGGGTTACCTCACTCAGGATGATATTCTCTAGATGCATTCATCATTTTCTTAAGAAATTCATAAAGTCATTGTTTCTGATAGCTGAGTAGTATTCCATTGTGTAAATATACCACAAGTTTTGTATCCATTCATCTACTGAAGGAATCTGGATTTTATAAATAGGGCTGCTGTGAACATTGTTGTGCATGTTTCTTTGTTGTATATTGGAGTGTCTCTGGGGTATATGCCCAGAAGTAGAATAACTGGGTTTTCATGTAGTACTTTATCCAATTTTCTGAGGAATTGCCAGACTGATTTTCAGAGTGGTTGTAACAGTTTACATACCCACCAACAGTGGAGGAGTGTTCCTCTTTCTCTGCATCCTCATCAGCATCTCATCTGAGTTTTGATCTTAGCCATTCTGACTGGTGTGAGGCAGAATCTCAGGTTGTTTTGATTTGCATTTCCCTGATGGCTAAGTATGTCGAGCACTTCCATAGATGCTTCTCAGCCATTCCATATTCCTCTATTAAGAACATTTTGTTTAGCTCTGAACCCCATTTTTTTGATAGGATTGTTTGATTCTCTGGTGTCTAACTTCTTGAGTTCTTTGTATACCTTGGATATTAGGCCTCTATCTGATATGGGGTTGGTAAAGATCTCTACCCAAAAGGTTGGCTGCCGTTTTGTTTTCTTGACAGTGTCCTTAGCCTTACAGAAAGTTTGCAGTCTCATTGAGTTCCATTTGTTGATCTTTGACCTTAGAGCACAAGTCATTGGTGTTCTGTTCAGGAAATTTTCTCCTGTTCCTATGTGTCCCTGGTTTAATGTAAAGATCTTTGATCCACTTGCACTTGAGCTTTGTACAAGGATATAAGTAAGGGTCTATTTTCATTTTTCTGCATGATGAGTCCCAGTAGGACCAATATCATTTGTTGAAGAGGATGTCCTTTTTTCCATTAAATGTTTACAGATTCATGCTCAAAAATCAAGTGACCATATGTGTGACGGGTTATTTCTGGGTCTTCTATTTTATTCAATTGATCAACATGCCTATCTCTGTATCAATACCATGTGGTTTTTAACACAATTTCCTTGTAATATAGCTTGAGGTTAGGGAAGGTGATTCCCGCAGATGCTTTCTTGTTGTTAAGAATGGATTTTGATATTCTAGGTTTTTTGTTATTCCAGATGAATTTGCACGTTGCTCTTTCCAACTCTATGAAGAATTGGGTTTGAATTTTGGTGGGGATTGCATTGGATCTGTAGAGAGCTTTTGGTAGGATGGTCATTATTCCAATGTTTGTCCTTTCAATCCATCAGCATGGAGATCTTCCAATCTCCTGAGATCTTCCTTGATTTCCTTCTTCAGAGATTTGAAATTCCTGTCATTAAGGTCCTTCACTTGTTTAGTTAGAGTCACACCAAGCTATTTCATATTGTTAATGACTATTGTAAAAAATATCTTTTCCCTAATTTCGTTCTCTGCATGTTTGTCCATTGAGTAGAGGAAGGCTACTGATTTGTTTGATTTAATTTTATATCCAGTCACTTTACTGAAGTTGTTAATCAGCTATAGAAGTTCTCTGGTGGAATTTTTGGGGTCACGTATGTATAATATCATGTCATCTACCAATAGTGATATTTCTTCTTCATTTTTTCTGATTTGTATCCCTTTGATTTCCTTTTGCTGTCTAATTGCTCTGGCTAGGAATTCCAGTACTATGTGGACTAGGTAGAGGGAATGTGGGCAGCCTTGTCCAGTCCCTGATTTTAGTGGGATTGCTTCAAGTTTCTCAACCTTAAGTTTGGTGTTGACTATTGGTTTGCTGTATATTGCTTTTATTATGTTTATGTATGGACCTTGGATTCCTGTTATTTCCAAGACGTTAACATGAAGGGGTTTTGAATTTTCTCAAATGCTGTCTCAGCATCTAGTGAGATGCCCATGTGGTTTTTTTATTTGAGTTTGTTTATATGGTGGATTACTTTGATCCCTGCATCCCAAAGTTGAAGCCAACTTGGTCATGGTGAATGATTATTTTGATATGTTCTTGGATTCAGTTTGCAAGGATTTTGTTGAGTATTTTTGCATCACTGTTCATAAGTGAGATTGGTCTGAAATTCTCTTTCCTTGTAGGGTCTTTGTGTGGTTTACAAAAGACAGTTATTGTGGCCTCTAAAAATGAGTTCGGTAGTGCTCCATCTGACTCTATTTTGTGGAAAAGTTTGGAGATTATTGTTATTAGGTTGTCAATACATGTTTGATATAATTCTGCACTGAATCCATCTGGACCTAGGCTTTTTGTAGTTGGAAGGCTTTTGATGACTGCTTCTATTTATTTAGGCATTATGGGATAATTTAGATGGTACCTGGTCCTGGTTTAACTTTAGTATCTGGTATCTGCCTAGGAACTCATCCATTTCCTCCAGATTTTCCAGCTATGTTTAGTATAGGCTTTTGTAGTAGGATCTGATGATTCCTTGAATTTTCTCTGTTTCAGTTATGTCTCCACTTTCATTGTTGATTATGTTAATTTGAATACTCTCTCTTTGCCCTCTTGCTAGTCTGTCAAAGAGTTTATCAATCTTGTTAATTTTCTCAAAGAACCAGCTCTTGGCTTTGTTGATTCTTTGAATGGTTTTTTTGTTTCTATTTGGTCTATTTCTGCTCTGAGTTTATTTCTTGCCATCTACTCTTCTTGGGTGTATCTGCTTCCTTTAGTTCTAGAGTTTTCAACTGTGCTGTCAAGTTCCTAGTGTATGCTCTCTCCAGTTTCTTTTTGGTAGCACTCGGGGCTATGAGTTTTCCTCTTAGTACTGCTTTGATTGCATCCCATAGGTCTGGGTATGTTGTGTTTTCATTTTCATTAAATTCTATTAAATCTGTAATTTCTTTCTTTATTTTTTCTTTTACCATGCTATCATTTAATAGAGAATTGTTCAGTATATATATATATGGGCTTTTTGTTATCTTTGTTGTTCTTAAAGACCAGCCTTAGACCATGGTTATCTGATAGGATGCATGGGAGTATTTAAATCTTCTTCTATCTATTGAGTCTTGTTTTGGGAATTGATTATATGGTCAGTATTGGAGAAGGTGTCATGTGGTGCTGAGAAGAAGGTGTATTCTTTTGTTTTTGGGTGAAATGTTCTGTAGATGTCTATTAATTCCAATTGATCCATAACCTCTGCTAGTTTCACTGCATCCTTGTTCAGTTTCTGCTTCCATGATTTGTACATTGATGAGAGTGGGGTGTTGAGGTCTCCCACTATTATTGTGTGTGGTGTAATGTATTTTTTGAGCTTTAGTGGGGTTTCTTTTATGAATATGGGTGCTCTTGTATTTGGAGTATATATGTTAAGGATTGAGAGTTCCTCCTGACAAATTTTCCCTGTAATCAGTAAAAAGTGTCTTTCCTTATCTTTTTTGATAACTTTTGGTTGAAAATCTACTTTATTCGATATTAGAATGGCTACTCCATCTTGTTTCTTGGGACCTTTGCTTGGAAGGTTCTTTTTCAACCTTTTACTCTGAGATAGTGTCTGTCTTTTTCTCTGAGATGAGTTTCCTGTATGCAGCAAAATACTAGATTCTGTTTATGTATCCAGTCTGATAGCCTATTTCTTCCTTACTGGGAAATTGAGTTCATTTATGTTAACAGTTATTAAGGAATAATGGTTGCTGTTTCCTGCTCTTTTATTTTTTAGAGGTATAATTTTGCCTGTGTGACTTTCTTCTTTTGATTTTCTTGCTTAGGTATTTTTTTTGTTTTTTCCAGGATGTAGTTTCCCTCCTTGTATTGGGTTTTCCACCTATAATTTGTTCTAGTGCTGGGTTTGTGTTCAGATATTGTGTAAATTTAGTTTTGTCCTGGAATATCTTGGTCTTTCCATCTAAGGTGATTGAAGCCTTGGCTGACATTTGTGTTATCTTAGGGTCTGTATGATGTCTATTCAGGATCTTCTAGCTTTCCTAGTTTCTGTTGAGAAGTCAGACGTAATTCTGATTGGTCTGCCTTTATATGTTACATGATCTTTTTCCCTTACTGCTTTTAGTATTCTTTCTTTGTTTTGAATGCTTGGCATTTTGACTATTATGTGTCTGGAATAATTTCTTTTCTGGTCCACTCTATTTGGAGTTCTGTAGTCTTCTTTCATGTTCATGGTCATCTCATTCTTAAAAGTAGGAAAGTTTTCTTCTATGATTTTCTTGAAGATATTTATTGTGCCTCTTAGTTTATATTCCTTGTCCTTTTCTGTTCCTTTTATTCCTTGTTTTGGTCTTCTCATTGTATCTTGGATCTCCTGGACATATTTTGTTTGTAGCTTTTTGGTTTTTGCATCCTCTCTGACTGTTTTGTCTATGTTTTCAATGTTGTCTTTGGCCCCTGAGATTCTCTCTCCATCTCTTGTAGTGTGTTGGAGATGCTTGCATCTGTGACTCCTGATTTCTTTTTTAAGTTTTCCACCTCCAGGGTTGTCTCTTTTAGTGTTTTCTTTATTGTTTCTATTTCCATTTTCAATTTCTTTATCTCTTTGTTTCTGTTTTTCTGCAATTCTTTGATTTCTTTGAGTGTTTTTCATGTTTCCTCTTTAAAAGCTTCTATTTGTTTATTGTTGTCCTCCCATACTTGTTCAAGGGAGTTATTCTTGCTCTTCTCAATGATCTCTATCATTGTCTTGAGATATGATTTTATGTCTGATTCTTCTTTTTCTGGTGTGTTTGGCATTACGCTGCTTGCTGTTATGGTAGAGCTGGGTTCTGATGTTGCCAGGTTGGCTTGGTTTCCATTGCTTAAGTTCTTTCACTTTCCTCTGGCCATCTTGTCTGTGATTTTTTGTTGTGTTGTTGTCAGTGATTGGTACCAGTCTTTTCTGTGGACATGAGGGCCTATGGTTACAGGAAGAAAAATGATTCTGAGTGTTTGGCTTTTGGTGGCCAATCAGTGAGTTCTTTTAGCAGTGACTCAGCTCTGTGTTTGTGGGCTCACATATGGGAGCTCTTGAGAGGCTGTTCTGGTATCTCAGCCCTGTGCTCACAGGTCCTGAGTACTACTGGCAGGAACCTGGTTCTTTCTCTAGGCCACAGTGGACCCCTTTCCCAATAGCACAGTACTTTCTCCTCTCTGAGGATTCCCAATTTGCTCTCCTGGGCCTATGTGTCAGACTCCTCTCTTGTCTAGGTGTAAGAGGGTCTGTAGATTTGAACTTCACTCACTGCCTTTCCTGGACAAATCCAGCTCCCACTGACAAGGGCTTGTGCCTTACTGAGGGCCTGTGTGTCTAGACTTTGAGCCAGGGCTTTTGGGGCAGATCCTGAGTCCCTATGCCAGAGTTCTGGCTCCACTGATCTGGAGGGCTACATTTTCTGCGTGGTCCACCTAGCCTTCTCTGCGCTTTGGCTACTCACAGTACAGTCTCACCAGGCCGGTGTCCCTGGATCTGTGCTGTTCCATGTGGCAAATGGCCTGAGCGCTTGGTCTGCACACAAGGGCTTTCCAGGCAGATACCAAGTCCCTATGCCAGAGTTCCAGCTCCCCTGAATCCACAGGAGGGCCATGTTTTCTGAGCACCCTGCCTGGCTCTCTGCATTTTGGCTACTCACAGCGCAGTCCCTCCAGGCCTGTGTCCCTGGATCTCTGCTGTTCCTGGTGGCAAATGGACTGGGATTTGGTTCGCATGCCAGGGCTTTCCGGGCGGACACCAAGTCCCTATGCCAGGTTTCCTGCTCCCCTGAACCAACTGGAGGGCCACGTTTCTTGCGTGCTAGGCTTAGACCTCTCTGCGCTTTGGGTACTCACGGTGCAGTCTCACCAGGCCTGTGTCCCTGGATCTGTGCTGTTCCATGTGGCAAAATCAACTGGTCAAGTTTTGTTTTTCTACAACACATTTTGCATTATATTTTCTATCACTTGTAATCAAAACAACTGTAGCATCATATGAATCTGTGACTAATAGTCTGGAATATATTCTATTGAATATTATTTTGCCTTATATCTAGATACACACATACACACATATTTCTAATTTATATGTATATATGCATGTGATATATTTTATATATGCATTTCATATACACATTTTTTTACCACTCTGATTTTTATTCTTCTATTCACAGCTTTAGAGGAAGGAATTTGCACTTTTAGTTTTATATCCCTAGAAACAAGTATTAGAATATACTAAAAATGTAGTTATCTAACTAGTGTTTATTGAATAGGTTAAAAATTCTGAGACTTATACTTTCATAATGATATTTGTGTGTATGTGTGTGTGTGCGCGTATTTGAGTAATAGTGTCTTCAGTGCTTTCACGATATATGTAGGATGGATATTCTCATCTTTTCTTTTTGGGTGATTACTGCTTTTTGTCAATCTCATTGCTGAATACATCTTCTGATTCTTCACTTTTATTTGTGTTGTGAGGAGCCAGCCTACTTTCTCTTTGGTTTGTGTCAAACAGCCACCTGTGTTCATTGCTTATTCATTTTCATCTTTGATTACATTATATAGCTTTTCATTTTTAATAGCAATTTAGAGTCAATCAGGCTGTTTTATATAAGCATTTCCATCCTCTCAGGAATGATCAGGATGAATGTACTTCCTGACACCTGGGGATAGATATTCATCATCTGTATTTTAATGTGTCTCCAAGGCTGTTTCCTCTACCAGATGATATGGAGGTGGGGGTGAAGAAAAACTATTCCCTACAAATAATTTTAAAGATTGAGGAAACAAACAGATCACCTGTCATTCTGCAAACATTGAGTAACTAAAAGTACATCAAATGTACACACTGATTTCTGAGAAAGATGTTATAAACAAATACAGAAGGATACATATGTATATGTATATATATATGTGTATGTGTGTATGCATGTGCATATATATGTACATATATATATATATATATATATATATATATGTATATGTATATATATATATCTTCTACCTTTGAGAACAGTGATGATTGAGGGGAAAACATCATAAGACAAGCAATGCCCCAGAATGAAACCCGATGCAAAGCAAAGTGACCAATTGCTTATAGAGTGAGTCTGGACATTGCATGGAAGGGTAGTAGTTTTAAAGATAAGAACATGATGCTCAAATGGAGGAAGCCATAACAAGTTTGTGGATGCCTCTGCTCCTGATTCATTATGTCTTGGATTGCAGGAATTATCCTAGAATAAACACTCTAACACTAATGATAATGGAAGAGAAGAGACATCACTGGCAGACAGAAGCCAGGATAACTCCTGAAAGGCTTCTTTGAGGGGTCCAGTTTGTGTTCTCATTCTCTACATTGAAACCACAATGTGGGACAGGTAAGCAAGCAAGACTTCAATTTCACAGGAGGGCTCGTAGCAGCCCCTTCCTACAAGCAAGTTGTTAAGGGCCAAGACCCATTGCTTCAGCTGTGCATCTAGTTCATTTTATAACAGGAAGCAAGTGACCTCAATGCTTAGCAAATAGACAGTACAAAAGAGTGCTTTAAGTAAATCACAAAATATGTCAATAAACATATATATAATAATGACTATTACTTTCAATATTATTCTACTAAACTCCACCCTCTTTACTTTCATAACACCTCCTTATAGAAATGGATTGTTATTCTCGAAGTGTCATCTGATTGTATTCCATGGTTTCTCATTTATACTGTTGGCTTTAATCCTTTATAATAACTTCTTGGCATTTTCTTATACTATTCCATATTGTTCAGCATAAAAATGGCATTTTTCATTGTAAATCCTGAATTTCTTTTTATCTGTAATGAAGTCTAATCTTCTAGGATTTTTGGAGGACCGTTGTTATCAACAAATCTATTTCTCTCTGTAGAGTGACAGTTTTTCTGAATAATACATTAGTTTTTTCTGATCAGAGTAAAACGCTGGCTAAGCTGAAGTGTGGGAAGCCTGCTGCTGCAGCATCAGTGGGCGTAGACTCTGTCATGGCCACTTCTAGCCATACTAGTAAAAGTCTAAGTGTTTTCTTACTTCTTGACTCTAAGGGATGTGCTGTTGGACCTCTCTTCCTGCGAGCATGTCTAAGTCAGAGGCTGAGAACAACAGTTTGAACCTGTCTCCTGGGCATCAGTTGTAAATAAATACCTGTGGGGCAGACAACAGGTGCACAGCAGGAGACACTGCTTTTCTAACCACCCTCAGACTGGTACAATGGTTTTCATTTTCCACCCATCAGGGTTTTCTTATGGCCTAATTGGCCCAGTTAGAATATCCCTTCTGTGTTTCTTAGGCTTTGGTCATCCGTCCCTACCCTGGCGTAAGTAACCTGGCTTACATGCAGCATGTTTAGCAATACTGACCTATTTGGCTTATAAAATACCATAGCTTCCTCCTCTGGAGAAAAGAAGGTAATTTTAAGAATAGGGCCTAGAGCACACCAGAGGCACTTTCCTTCATCTCTAGAAACCAGAGGCACAGATGGAGGAATGAGAAGATCAAGAAAAGAAGTTAGCCTAAATCTCTAGCAGATGCACAGAAATGCAAGGTTGATCAAACTGTAGATTAAATCAGAAGGTTTGAAATTCCCTGTGAACTCTAATTGAGGGCAGCTTTAGGAGAATGCAGTCTGCTATGGCATTGCATTCTATTCTACATTGTTCCCTAAGTGGAGGCAATATCTCCCAAGGCTTTTACATGCAGAGATTATCAATGTGTGGCCACGTTAACGCATAGTTTAAGTGAGTCTTCAGTTTCCTGCAGTGATTGAAAAACTGTTTGTAAAACTGTGGATATTTTTACATAGACAATTTCACAGTTTAAAACAACGTTGCTTATGTTCATAGGTATGTTGATACTTTGCACTTGGAAAACAGTTATTATCAACTTATTTGCATAACTGGACCAGAAGTATTGCCTCAAAGTAGATGGCAGTGGATGGAAAAGGGTAGGCATCATGTGACTATCTAGGAGCTGGAAAGTAGACACCATTATGGGAGAAATATCCCCGCCTAGGGAATCTAATTGGTGAGCTTCCTTGGTGTTTTCAAGCTTAACCATCTTGGCTATCAGTGTGGTCTGAGGCTGGGAAAGTTCTGGTATAGAAGCCATTTAGTAGTGTCTTGGGCACACAGAGACCATGAGTTAACATACGGGAACTGATCTGGATGGCTTGGTGCTTCCATAGAGACCTCTCAGATTCTGTAAATCAGAATAGAATCTGGAGTTCCTTCAGATGGTCAGCTGATGCCAAAGAAAGGCCAATCGGGTTCAGAGAACCTCTTTTTCCCATAGTCAGCAGCATTCACAAATTCTCTTTCCAGGTTGCTGAGCATGATTTAAGGACTGGCAGGTCTCAAACTGGAACTGTAGAGACCCCATGAGAAGAGCTCCCTAACCAATAGTTGGGGAGTTTATACTTGCCTAGGCATAGGGTCTAGAGGCAAAGAGTAGTTCCTCTCTCAAGCAAGTACCCACAGGACTGGCTGCCTTGCAACTGAAAAGGTCACACCTTAGGGCCAAATGAGCTCTATCTCCTTCTATGACAGAAGGCATGCATTTATTTAGGTTGAAAGGACCTCAGCAGAACCTTTGGCTGGTTTAAAGTTTGGGACAAGGTTTTCTACCCCTTTCCCACTTTCTTCTTCTCATGTATTTGCCAGCACCCATAAAAACCCTGGGAGTGGCCTGGAGTACCGTGGGGGAGTTAGCAGGGAAAGGGCACATATTTGAGGAGAAATAAAGCCTAGGCTCTATTTCTTTTTAATTTAGAAAAGGCTGTTTAATTTGCATCATTCAAAAGGCAGTTTTTATTGTATCATAGCTGCTTTTAATTCCTCCCCCCCCTCTCTGTTGCTCTCTCTGTCTCTGTCTCTCTGTCTCTGTCCCTTTGTCTCTGTCTCTGTCTCTGACTCTCTCTCTCTCTCTCTTTGTGTGTGTGTGTGGTTCTTCTTTGATATGAAGAGAAAACAGAAAGTGCTCATGTGCTGTGCTGCTATTGCGTTATCTGGAGCCTGTTGCTATTGCCTTATCTTCTACACTTTGACTTCCATTGACTGTGAGGACTCTCCCAGTCAGGTCCTCATGCAGGCCATGGTCAGAAGCTGCCTTTGCAGACATAGGAGCCCTGTCTTTGCATCCCAACCTGTCTGTCAGCCCCCCCCCCCCCCGCCACCTGTGTTCTTTCCATCAAGTTCTTTGTTCTTTGTGAGAAAGTGGGTTTTCTTTCAGAATGAGTGTGAAGATATGGAGAAAATGAAGCCAGGTGCATGTCCACAAAGTTTCAGAGATCAACCAGGCAGATGAAATCTCCCAGCCTCTCGTGTAAGTTTCCCAGGAGGAAAATGCCTCTGCTGACATGAATAGTGGAGGCCAGACAATGATTCCTGAAGGAGATAAACAGCCCCCTTGTCCCTGCTGACCAGACCCAGCCGTCCTCTTGGTGTCTGGTCTCAGAGTGAAAGGTCACAGGGCCAATGCTGCACCTGCAGCCAGGGAAAGCCAGACCACAGTCTTCAAAGAGAGCTTTTGCATAATTGATGCTAATTAGCATTGAGCCCTATGCATCTTTTCACTGTGGGGCAGGTGGGAGCCTTTGTCACTGTCAAGGACAAAGTATAGAAGTATAGAACAAGTATAGAAGTCTTTGTATCAATGTACATATGTCCACAAAGCCCTGCTGAGTGCAGTATAGAAGTTGTTTGTGCAGAATGCATCATCAGAAACATGAGCATCATCAAAAATGTCTTCTACTCTGTAATTCAATGGTGAAAACTCAGGTGAATGACAAATGCCATTCAGTGCTGAGGAATGAAATTATGAGAAGTGTAATTTATACCCAAGTCCTTGAATTGTGCTGCTGTGACTCATGTTGCCTGTGAGAGGTCTCAGATCTGTACTCCGAGAGAAGGCGACAACAACTCCGCAGACCCTGAGATCCCCTAGAGGTTTGCTTTCCAGGACATTCACTTGCTTTCTGGTTATGTATGGGGAGAGATGCTCTGTGAGGAGAGACACAGAAAAAGAAGGAATGACAAAGAAATCACCCCAGCCTGTAAGTAAAGCATGCCTGGCTGTGGCCAAATGTCTGAGCCACAGTGGGGATGCCACTATTTTGTTTTGGAAAGAAGGTTGAAAATATTTTTCTTGCTTCAGTTCATCTTTGGCATCTCAACTCCACCCCATTGGAATTCAATGTAATGGTTTTAAAGCTTGCCTTTACAACAGGATAACATTGCAGAAACAGAGTGATAGATTACGCTCAGATTCGCAATGGTATTCCTGACTTTATTTTTGATTTATACAAACAGCCTTTGACCTAACTATCGATGAGAGAAGCAGGCTCTTCCTATTTGTTCTTGTATAAGAGGGTTATTTACCCAAGGCTTCTATGGAGCTGCATTCTGGGGTTTAATTTCCCTGGTATAGTATTTTCCGTGTTGGTTGTCTAGCTTGCTAATTCCAGTGAAGGCTCTCACCTCTGGTCTTTCATTGCATACTATCTTTTCTTCCCTAAGTAATGTTGTTGTTGTTTTACCATGGATTTAAAGTAATTAAATTATAGACAATAGTGCAATTTTAATGCTTGAAGTCATTGACATTTTTCTTTCTATTCCCCCACCTTTTTTTCCCCTGTGAGCTTATCATTAATATCAAATGCAGAACACTCTTTCCCAATATTTCTTCAGTTACAGCATTACTGTCTCTCCAATCAGGAATTCCAAGTGAACATTTATAACATATGTCACAGGTTGTGGGTCCTTGTATTTATGCGATTTTGACACTTGGCAGCCTAAGTTGTTTTTTGTTTATGTTTTTATTTTTTATTTATTTATTTTTAAAATGCACTTTAAGGTTGTAATTAAGTATTTGTGGGTACATGTACATACACATATGTATATATGTAACAATAATATAGGAAAAGAGGCTATTAATTTGAGGGGATAGGAGACAGACTAGGAGGGGCTGTAGGAAAGAAAGGGGATTGTGACACAGTTCAATATTAATTAAAATATATTCTTTTTTGTTGAACTTCACACTGTCTGTGAGTTGTTTCTGGGGTGTTCAGAGCTTTCTGGGGTTAGTATGCCATTATCAGTGACTGCACATTATGTCTGTTCTTTTCTGACTGGGTTATCTCACTCAGGATGATATTCTCTAGATGCATCCATTTTCTTAAGAATTTCATTAAGTCATTGTTTCTGATAGCTGAGTAGTACTACATTGTGTAAATGTACCACAATTTTTGTATCCACTCATCTACTGAAGGACATCTGGATTCTTTCCAGCTTCTGGCTATTATAAATAGAGCTGCAATGAACATTGTGGTGCATGTATCTTTGTTATATGTTGGAGCGTCTTTGGGGTAAATGCCCAGAAGTGGAATAACTGGGTCTTCAGATATGATTATGTCCATTTTTCTGAGGAACTGCCAGATTGATTTACAGAGTGGTTTATCAGTTTACAACCCCAGCAGAGTGGAAAGAGTTCCTCTTTCTCCACATCCTTGTTAGCATCTATTGTCATCTGAGTTTTGGATCTTGGCCAATCTGACTGGTGTAAAGTAGAATCTCAGGGTTGTTTTGATTTGCATTTCCCTGATGGCTAAGGATGTTGAGCACTTCCTCAGATGTTTCTCAGCCATTCGATATTCCTCAATTGATAACTTTTTGTTTAAGTCTGTACCTCATTTTTTAATAGGGTTGTTTAATTCTCTGGTGTCTAGCTTTTTGAGTTCTTTGTATACCTTGGATATTAGGCCTCTATCTGATGTGGGGTTGGTAAGGATCTTTTCCCACTCTGTTGGCTGCCCTTTTGTTTTCTTGAACATGTGTTTAGCCTTACAGAAACTTTCCAATTTCAGTAAGTCACATTTGTTAATCTTTGACTTTAGAGCATGAGCCATTGGTGTTCTGTTCAGGAAATTTTCTCCTGTGCCCATGAGTTCTAAGGATTTCCCTACTTTCTCATCTACTAGTTTCTTTGTACCTGGTTTAATGTGGAGATCTTTGATTCACTTACACTTGAGCTCTGTACAAGGAGATAAGAAAGGGTCTATTTTCATTCTTCTGCATGCTGAGTGCCAGTTGGACCAACACCATTTGTTGAACAGGCTGTCCTGTTTCGATTGAATGTTTACAGCTCCTTTGTCAAAAATCAGGTGACCATATAGGTGAGGGCTCATTTCTGGATCTTCTATTCTATTACATTGATCCACATGCCTATTTCTGTACCAGTACCATGCAGTTTTCAGCACAATTGCCTTGTAATATAGCTTGAGGTCAGGAATGGTGATTCCCACAGATGTTTTCTTGCTGTTGAGGATGGATTTCATTATTCTAGGTCTTTTGTTATTCCAGATAAAATTGCACATTGCTCTTTCCAACTGGATGGAGAAATGGGTTGGGATTTTTTAGGGATTGCATTGAATCTGTATATTGCTTTTGGTAAGATGGCCATTTTTAAAATGTTGATCCTTCCAATCCATGAACATGGGAGATCTTTCCATTTTCTGAGATCTTCCTCGATTTCCTTCTTTAGAGGTTTGAAATTCTTGTCATACAGGTCCTTCACTTGCTTAGTTAGAGTCACACCAAGGTATTTCATAGTTTTTGTGACTATTGTGAAGGCTATCTTTTCCCTAATTTCTTTTTCCACATTTGTCCTTTGATATAGGAAGGCTACTGATTTGAGTTAATTTTTTATCCAGCCACTTTGCTGAACTTGTTTATCAGCTGTAGGAGTTCTCTGGTGGAATTTGTGGGGTCACTTAGTACACCATCATGTCATCTGCAAATACTGATGTTTTTACTTCTTCTTTTCTAATTTGTATTCCTTTGATTTACTTTTGCGGTCTAATTGATCTGGCCAGGAATTCTAGTACTATGTTGAATAGGTAGGGGGAGAATGGGCAGCCTTGTCGAATCCCTGATTTTAGTGGGATTGCTTCAAGTTTCCCACAGATAAGTTTGATGTTGGCTGTTGGTTTGCTGTATATTGCTTTTATTATGTTTAGGTATGGACCTTGGATTCCTGTTCTTTCCAGGACTTTTATCATGAAGTGGTGTTGGCTTTTGTCAAAAGCTTTCTTAGCATCTAGTGAAATAACCATGTGATTTTTTTTCTTTGAGTTCGTTTATATTGTAGATTACATTGATGGATTTTTTTTATATTAAACCATCCCTGCATCCCAGGGATGAAGCGTACTTGATAATGATGAATGATTGTTTTGATGTGTTCTTGGATTCAGTTTGTAAGACTTTGTTGAGTACATTTGCATCAGTGTTCATAAGTGAGATTGGTCTGAAGTTCTCAATCCTTGTAGGGTCTTTGTGTGGTTTAGGAACGAGGGTTATTGTAGCCTCAAAAAATGAGTTAGGTAGTGTTCCATTGGATTCTATTTTTTGGAATAGTTTGGAGAGTATTGGTATTATGTCATCAATAAATATCTGATAAAACTCTGCATTGAACCTATCTGGACTTGGGCTTTTTTTTGGTTGAAAGGCTTTTGATGACTGCTTCTATTTCTTTACGTGTTATGGAATTATTTAGATGGTTTACCTGGTCCTTATTTAACTTTGGTATCTTGTATCTGTCTAGGAATTCATCCATTTCCTCCAGATTTTCAAACTTTGTTGAGTATAGGCTTTTATAGTAGGTTCTGATGATTTCTTGAATTTCCTCAGTTTCAGTCATTATTTCTTCACTTTCCTTTCCGATTTTGTTAATTTGGATACTCTCTTTTTTCTCTCTAGTAAGTCTGGCTAAGGGTTTATCAATATTGTTAATTTTCTCAAAGAACCATCTCTTGGTTTTGTTGATTCTTTCAATGGTTCTTTTTGTTTCTATTTGGTCTATTTCTGCCCTAAGTTTGATTATTTCTTGCCGTCTACTCCTCTTGGTTATATCTGCTTCCTTTTATTATAGAGCGTTCAACTGTGCTGTCAGGTTACTAGTGTATGCTCTCTCCAGTTTCTTTTTGGAAGCACTCATCGCTGAGTTTTCCTCTCAGTACTGCTTTCATTGCATCCTGTAGGTTTGGGTATGTCATGTTTTCATTTTCATTGAATTCTAGGAAATCCTTAATTTCTTTCTTTATTTCTTCTTTGACCCTGCTATTGTTTAATAGAGCATTGTTTAGTTTCCATGTGTTTATGGGTCTTTTTTTTTGTCTTTGTTGTTATTAAAGACCAGCCTTAGACCATGGTGATCTGAAAGGATACATGGGAGTATTTCAATCTTCTTATATCGATTGAGGCTTGTTCTGTGTCAAATTATGTGGTCAATTATCGAGAAAGTGCCATGGGGTGCTGAGGAGAATGTGTATTCTTTTACTTTAGGATGATATGTTCTGTAGATATCTATTAATCCCAGTTGGCTCATAGTCTCTGCTAGTTTTACAGTGTCCTTGTTCAGTTTCTGTTTCCATGATCTGTCCATTGGTGAGAGTGGGGTATTAAAGTTTCCCACTATTATTGTGTGTGGTAAAATGTATTTTTTGTGCTTTAGTAGGGTTTCTTTTATGAATATGGGTGCTTTTGTATTTGGAGCATATATGTTAAGGATTGAGAGTTCCTCCTGACAGATTTCCCCTGTAATGAGTAAAAAAGTGTCCTTCCTTATCTTTTTTGATAACTTTTGTTTGAAAATCTACTTTTTGATATTAGAATGGCCACTTCAGCTTGCTTCTTGGGGCCATTTGCTTGGAAGGTTTTTTCACAACCTTTTATTCTGAGATAGTGTCTGTCTTTGTCTCTGAGATGAGTTTCCTGTGTGCAGCAAAATGCTGGATTTTGTTTAGGTATCCAGTCTTATAGCCTATATTTTTTGGAAGGCGTTCAATTCATTCATGTTAATAGATATAAAGGAATAGTGGTTGCTATTTCCTGCTATTGTTGCTTTGGTAGATTGAATTGTGTCTGTGTGTCTTTCTTCTTTTGGTTTTTCTTGCTTAGAAGTTTTCTTGTTTTTACTATGAGGTGGTTTTTAAAACTCACTAATATTTATTTAATCTCGTCTTGCAGGCATTTCAGATTTTGTAATTAGGGTTTCTATTTGTATCTTTTTTACATTTTCTGTGAATCTTCAAACATGATTGCATATTAATTTCCTTTTTAATATCAGGAGATTATGCAATATAATATACCATATAGATATAATTTCCCTGTATTCTTATCACCTATTTTAGCACATGTATTATTTATGAGCATGTGTCTGTAAATCATTTCTTTGCTATTAAGGTAACTTTTATAAAGTATAGATTAGTTCCTTAAGGACCTTAAGCCTGGCTGACAGGGAGTGCAGCTTGGGAATAAGTTAATTTGGCTTCAAGATTCACTTTTCTATGTTAGAGCTAGTTCAATTCTGTTCCTGAGAGAAAACAGTTCTGAGAATGCTACTTACCACCCACCCACTGTGTCCTGAAAACCCTTGCTCAGAGTGGGATTGTGAATTGTCTTTCCTCCCCTGAAGCCTTTCCAGTTGCCTTGGCAACTCTCCTCAGCCTGCTGGAGTAGTTTGTTTACAAACATCTTCGGAGCCATTTTTAGCTGAAGCTTTGGGAAAGACCATATACTTCCAGTACTGTCTTTTCTGTCTGTAAGTCCTCCCTGAGATTTCTGACTACCTTGTCCTCTGTAACACCTCCCTCTTGTTTGCCCAAATTTGTATCCCAATTACCTAGGTTGTTATAAAGAGATCCTCATATAGACTCAATTACAATTACTGGGACAAGGACCAAAATTCTGCAACTTCATAAGTTCCTCATAAACGCTGCTGTTTCTGAAAACCACAGTCCCCAGGAAGCCTTTCTGAGCATCCAGCGCCCCAGCTGCATCCTTAGGACCATCATTCTCTCTAACTTTGCCTGGGATGCAGTTGTGCTTGTGACATCCTCCTTTGTATCCTTATTGTTTTGATGGACCTACAGCTGTGTTCCAGCAGTCTACAATCAACTATCACCCACATGCTAGGCCAGGGAGAGAAAACACTTAGCTTTGGACTCAATAGACTCAAATATTGTACCTGTTTCTTTATCTACTTAATAAATAGTAATTAAATCTACCTTGACAGGCCATTATAAGGTTACAATTTACCCAGCAGTAAATGTCTGCATATTGATTCAAGAACTCCTCTCTTTTCTTACATTTTTTCTCCTCTCTCTTCTATCCCAATAGCATTTGGGGTGAGGGTTATTGCAGCTTATTCTGACTTCTATTAGTTACAGTGTACTACAGTTACTGAGTTACTTTTAATTTCTGTTATCATGTTTGCCTAAGATCTTTGTTTCTTTTTGAGATTTCTAAATCCTTACGTACACACACACACACACACACACACACACTGTCTTTGATAATGCCAACTTTTTATGGTGCAGTGTTCCCTAAGATCCTCATTTTAATTATTCATACTTGCATATGATACTGTTTAATTGCTTCCTGTAAACATTTTATAGGGGGATAGCTGTGTTATAAAGATTCAGAGTGATAGCTTCTCTCTAATGCTATAGTCATCAGTTAGCAGGATATAGCTACCTCACTACTGTAGTGCTTAAATTCACTTCAGAGATATTGTATATAATATATATTATATTCAGATATATCATGCATAAATAATGACATATGATGATTCACACACATATATAAGGCTGTAATGACATAATATGTCTATATATTCTCCATGTAGATATAGTGTATGAGCACACATGCTTTAGAAAGTCATGTGCCTGTGAACTGTGATGAAGCTGAAACCTACTGCTCTCCTTTGTTTCAGTTTCTCCTGTGAGGTGTAAAGACTCTTCAGCTCTTAGGGCTTTTCTCTGTCCTCCCTTTACAGGAGGGAGAATTTTATCCTGGAAGACCATTTGCTGAGGTTCACAGACTCAGATTTATTTGGTGGGGGTTAAGGAATGGTTCCTAGGTAGAGCATCAGCTATAGTCAGCAACTTACACAGTGGCATAAGGGTAAATTGCTATAGTCAGAACACAAGTCCTTAGCTACCCTGACCATGTCCTAGACTCCCGGTCTTTATTGACTCTGAGCTTTGGTTATAAATAATACTGCTTTGCATAGCAATTAGCATATCTCCATGTTTGGGGCTACTGCTTTCTGTGACTTTGTGACTCCATCTGCTTCCAGAAATTCCCTTACATTTCCTAGAAGTTGCTGTTTTTCCTTATGTTAGCTAAGGCCTATGGGAATTTGCCTTTTTCAGAAGACACCATAGTTATGGGAGGAAGAGATCCACTTGCCCAGTCCTTACCTTGTTACAATTCTAACTCTAATTTTAATAGGAAGGAAAAAGTATTAACGGTTTTAAATCATTTTTGAGGAATTGTTTCCCTAAATATGCTCCCAAAATTTAAATTTGAAGCTTGAAACTTGTGACTCCCCCATAACAGGGAACTTTACACACAGACACACACAGACATACACACACACACACACACACACACACACACACACACACACACAGGCCAGTTTTTTTTTTTTTTGTTTTTTGTTTGTTTGTTTGATCAAGAGACTCTTTACCATCTGAAACCCATCCCTAGAACAAGTGTCTGGTTTTCCAACTCAGAAGCCTTTCTACCTTGATCGGTATCATATGCATTGTTTAGATCTGGGTTATACAAGTGGCAGAGTTGCTTTGCTGTTTTACTTTTGTCTTCAGTTTCTCATTTTGTTGCCTAGCAGAATATTTTCTTGAAATAATTTTAATAATTACTTAAAATATATTTCTATTCTTTTTATACCACTCTCTTCTTTGCAATCTCATTTTATTTATTATGTTATATTGAGGTTCTACAACTCCAATAAGTACACTGGGCAACCAGAATTCAGGAGACTGAGATGCCCAGTTTTCACAACTATGCAATAAGATGCCAGTGCAAACTAGAGTGTCTCTATGTCAAGTAATCCTGGTGTTCAGCTCTACACATCTAGGCAGAGGAGACCTCAATTAAGAACTGCTTCCACCAGGTTTGCCTCTTTGGGGCTTTTTCTTGATTGCTAATTGATACAGTTGAGCCTAGAGCAATGTGAGTATCCCTAGGCAGGTGGTCCGGGGCTGTATAAGGAGAATAGCTGAACAGGAGCCTGAGAGCAAGTCCATAGTCAGTTTTCTTCAACGCTTCCCACTTCTCTTCTGTCATGAGTACCACTCTGACATTTTAACTGATGGGTTGAGATTTGGAAAGCAGAAACCCAATCATTTCCCCTTTTCTCTCCCTTCCACATATTGGTTTTGGTCATAATTTTACCTTGGTTAATGAAGCAAGTAGGACAAACACATAGCAGAATTTCAGCTATGCATATTTAGAGACCGAGCATTTGGCTATGTGTAATTGGAAAGAGAGACCTGGCTTATCTGGCAATTGTGTTACATGGGTAAGTCTTTCAAATGTTTTGTCACAAATAGGCATAATTCATCCTACAAGAAAAAGTAGGTCAATGACTAGGCTCCTAGAATATACAAATAAACATGTTAAGCGGAGGTAAGAGCTGTTCAAATGGCTCGATTTGTAAGAGCACTTGTGTAACCATGAGAGTCTGAGTTTGTTGTACAATCATGAGAGCCTGAGTTTGAATCTTCATCTCCCTTATAAACAGGTGAGCACAGCTACATACATGCTTTCAATTCCAGCTCTTTGAAGCCCAGAAACAGGAGGCTCACTGGGGCTTACTGCCACCAGCCTCACCCCAGGTTCAGTGAGCAATCCAGTATCAAAGTATTAAGATGGTTAGGGCAGGAAATCTGACACCTTCCCCTATACACATATTCCATGAGCATATATAACAAACATCCACAACACACACACACACACACACACACATATGCACACACACACACACACACACACACACACATGCACACACACACACACACACACACACACACACAAGTGTGTGTGGGAATAGTTGTAAATATAGAGTAAAATAAAGTCCTCTGCATCTGTCCATGTATTCATGTATGGTGACTAGTGCTGCATAAAGAATGCAGAAGGGAGTTTGCTTCATACACAATATTAAGAAAATTGACTCACTGTACAGAGGAAAATAAAAGTAGATTAAACCTCTTTCCACATATAATAGTAGACTCCAGGAAAATCAATATAGAAATATAAGAGATAAAAGTAGGATATCTGTTTTTAGACAAAAGAGAGTGAATGACAACTTTCTCCTCCTCTTCTTTTAAAAATAGTACTAAAGAGGACAAGCCACCCAGAATCTTGGAATTTTGCCCAATAGCAGTGCCTTGGCTTCCCAACTGCTGATATTATCAGCATTCACCATGATGCTCAGCCAGAGAAGAGCCTCTTAAAACTTCAAAGCATAAACCTTAAGGTAAAATATTGATTCTTTTACATGAAAATGAAAAATGTCTTTCATTATGAGGTTTAATGAATAATGTAACAGACATGTAGATGTATGGGAGAATGTATTTCTTTTCTTATTGGATATTCTCTGTATTTACATTTCAAATGTTACCCTCAGACCCCCATTCCCATGCCTCCAGCCTCTGGCTTCCATGGAGACAAGCATCCTCATCTGTATCAGTATGATCTGTCAAAGCCTCAGAGAAGACCTGAACATCAGTCTTCTGTCACTTAGCATTTCTTAGCATCAGCAATAGAGCTTCGGTTTTTTGCTGCATATGAGATAGATCCCAGGTGAGGCAGTCTCTGTAGACATTTTCTTCAATCCCTATTTCTCTATTTGTCTCTGTATTTCCTTCTGTGAGTGTTTTGTTATCCTTTCTAAGAGGAACTGAGGCATCCACATTTTGGCCTTCCTTCTTTTTGAGCATAATAAGGTCTAAAAATTGTTTTTTGGGTATTCTGAGCTTTTTGGACTAGTATCTGCTTTATCAGTGAGTGCATATCATATATGTTCTTTTGTGACTGGGTTACCTCACTAAGGATTCTAGCTTCTAGTTCCATACATTTTCCTAAGAATTTCATAAAGTAATTGTTTCTAATAGCTGAGTAGTAAATGTAACATACTTTCTGTATTCATTCCTCTCTTGAAGAACATCTGGGTTCTTACCAGCTTCTGGCTATTAAAAATATGCTGCTATGAACATGGTGGAGCTTGTGTCCTTGTTATATGTTGGAGGGTATTTTGGGTATATGCCCAGGGGTGGTATAGCTAGGTCTTCAGGTAGTACTATGTCCGATTTTCTGAGAAACTGACAGACTGATTTCCAGAATGGTCGTACCAGCTAGCAATCCCACCAACAATGGAGAAGTGTTCCTCTTTTTCAACATTGTTGCCAGTGTCTGCTGTCACCTGAGTTTTTGATCTTAGGCATTCTGAGTGCGATAAAATTTCAGGGTTGTTTTGCTTTGCGTTTCCCTGATGACTAGGAATGTTGAACATTTTTTATGTGCCTCTCAGCCATTCAGTATTCCTCAGTTGAAAATTCTTTATCTTGGAACCCCATTTTTAATACTATTATTTGATTCACAATTTAACTTCTTGAGTTCTTTGTATATATTGGATATTAGCCCTCTATCAGATATATTGGTAAAGTTTTTTTTCTAATATGTTCGTTATAGTTTTGTCCTACTGACAGAGTCCTTTGCCTTAAAGAAGCTTTGCAATTTTATAAGGTCCCATTGGTCAATCCTTGATCTTAGAGCATAAGCCATTGGTGTTCTGTTCAGGAAATTTCCCCCTGTGCCTACATGTTATAAGTTCTTTTCCACCTTCTCGTCTATTAATTTCAATGTACCCAATTTTATGTGGGTGTCTTTATTCCACTTGGACTTGATCTTTATACAAGGAGATGAGAATAGATAAATTTTACTTCTTCTGCATGCTGACTGTCAGTTGAATCAGCACCATTTTTGAAGAGGCTGCCCTTTTTCCAATGATTGGTTTTAGCTCCTTTGTCAAAGATCAAGTGACCATAGATATTTGGGTTGATTTTCGGGTCTCCAATTCTATTCCATTGATCTACCTGCCTGTCTCTGTACCAATAGCTTACAGGGTTTCTTTTGTATAACAATTGATCAGTACAGCTTGAGGAGAGAGTTGGTAATTCCCAGGATGTTCTTTTATTTTTGAGAATAGTTTTTGCTATACAGGATTTTTTCTTATTCCAAATGAATTTTCAAATTACTCTTTCCAACTGTATAAAAATTGAGTTGGGATTCTGATGGCGATTGCATTCAGTCTTTAGGTTGCTTTTGGCAAATGGCCATTTTAACAATGTTGATTCTTCCAATCCATGAGCATGGGAGATCTTTCCATCTTCTGATATCTTCTTCAAATTTGACTTAAGTTCTTGTCATACAAGATCTTTCACTTGCTTAGTTAGGGACACACCAAAGTATTTTATATTATTTATGACTATTTTGAAGGATGTCATTTCCTTAATTTCTTTTGCACCATATTTATTCTTTGAGTAGAGGAAGTCTACTAATTTGTTTGAGTTAATGTTATATGCATCCACTTTGATGAATTTGTTTATTACATATAGGAGTTCTCTGCTGGAATTTTTGAGGTCACTTAAGTATAATATCACATCATCTGCAAGTAGTTATATTTTGACTTCTTCCTTTCCAATTTCTATTTCTTTGACATCCTTTTGCTGTCTAATTGCACTGTCTAGGACTTCCAGTACTGTACTGAATAGGTAGGAGGAGAGTGAGCACCCTTGTGTAGTTCCTGATTTTAGTGGGATTGATTCAAATTTCTCACCATTTAGTTTTTTGTTGGCTACTGGTTTGTTGTATAGTATCTTTAATATGTTTAGGTATAAGCCTTGTATTCCTGATCTTTCCAAGACTTTTAACACCAAGGGATATTGAATTTTGGCAAATGCTTTCTCAGCATCTAATGAGATAATCATGTGTTTCTTTCTTTGAGTTTGTTTATATAATGGAATATATTTTATATGAACCATTCATACATCCCTTGGATGAAGCCTTATTGATCATTGTAAATGATCATTTCTTGGATTCAGTTTGCATGAGATTATTGTTTATTTGTGCATCAATGTTCATGAAAGAAATTGGTCTGAAGTTCTCTCTCGGTAGATTCTTTGTGGGGGTTTATGTATGAGTATAATTGTGGCTTCAAAGAATGAGTTGGGGAGTGTTGCTTTTGTTTTCACTTTGTGGCATAGTTTGGAGAATATTAGTATTAGGTCTTCTATGAAGGTCTAATAGAATTCTGCACTAAACCCATCTCCCATCTTGTCATTGGTGCTTGTTTTTTGTTTTTTTGGTTTTTTTTTTTTTTTTTTTTTTTTTTTTGGTACCTGTTATCTGTGTAGAAAACTTTCCTCTGTCCCTAGAATTTTTAGCTTTGTTGATTATAGGCTTTTGAAGTAGGATCAGATATTTCCTGAATTTCTGATTTCTTTTGTTATGTCTCTCTTTTCATTTCTGATTTTGTTAATTTGGATACTGTCTCTGTGCCATGTAGTTAGTTTGGCTAAGGGTTTATCTATCTTGTTGATTTTCTCAAAGAATCAGCTCCTGTTTTTTTTTTTTTTTTTTTTTTTTTTTTATAGTTCTTTTTGTTTCTACTTGGTTGATTTCAGCTCTGAGTTTATTTTCTGCCATCTTCTTCTCTTGGGTGTATCTGCTTCTCTTTGTTCTAGAACTTTTAGGTGTGCCATCAAGCTGCTAGTGTATGATCCGTTCAGTTTCATTTTGGAATCACTCAGAGTTTTTAGTTTTCCTCTTAGCACTGCTTTTATTGTATCCCATAAACGTGGGTATGTTGTGCCTTCATTTTCATTAAATTATAAAACGTCTTCAGGTTTTTTTCTTTATTTCTTCCTTGTCATCAAGAAGAGCATCATTCAGGTTCTAAGTGTGTGTGTGATTTCTGTTGTTTCTGTGGTTGTTGAAGACCAGCCTTAGTCCATGGTGGTCAGATACAATGGATGGGATTATTTTTATCTTCTTATATCTGTTAATGCACCTTTTGTGACTGAATATAAGGCCAATTTTGGAGATGGTGTCATGAGGAACTGAGAAGAAGATATGAATATATTTAGGATAAAATGTTCTATAGATGTCTGTTAAATTTATTTGGTTCATAACTTCTGTTAGTTTCACTGTTTCTCTATTCATGTTCTGCTTCCATGATCTGTCCATTGATGAAAATGCAGTGTTGCAGTCTCCCACTATAATTATTGGTGGTGCAATATTTCTGTTAAGCTTTAATAAAGTTTCTTTTATGAATATGGGTTCCCTTATATTTGGATCATAGATGTTCAGTATTGAGAGTTCATCTTGATGGAGTTTTCCTTTGATGAGTAAAAAGTGTTCTTCCTTATCTTTTAATGTCTTTTAGTTGAAAGTACTTTATTTGATATTTGAATGTCTTACTGCAGCTTTTTTCTTGGACCATTTGCTTGGAAAGTTTTTTTTGCATCCCTGTACTCTCAAGTAATGTCTACCTTTGACACTGACATGAGTTTCCTGGGTACAGCAAAATGATGAATCCTGTTTACTTATTCAGTCTAAAATCTTTGTATTTTTATTGTGGAATTGAGTTCATTGATATTAAGCAATATTAAAGGATAGTGATTGATGTTTTGTGATTAATTTTTTGTTGAGCTCAAATTATATTTGTGTGAATATCTTCTTTTGGGTTTGTTCCAAGAAGATTACTTTCTTGCTTTCCCTAGGGTATAGTTTCCTTCCTTGTGTTGGGTTTTTTCATCTATTATTCTTTGTAGTGCTGGAATTGTGGACAGTTATTGTGTAAATTTGGTTTTGTTCTGGAATATCTTGGTTTTTCCATCATGGTAATTGAAAGTTTTGCTAGATATATTAAACTGGGTAAAGTAACTATATAGTCACTGGCATTTGTGTTATCTTAGGGACTGTATAAAGTCTTTCTACAATCTTTTAGCTTTCATAGTCTCTGTCGAGAAGTCTGGTATAATTCTGATTGGTCTGCCTTTATATGTTAGTTTTTTCCCTTACTGCTTTTAGTATTCTTTCTTTGTTTTGAACACTTGATGTTTTGAGTATTATGTGTCAGGAGGAATTTTTTTCTGATCCAATCTATGTAGAGTTCTGTAGGCTTCCTGTATGTTCATGGTCATCTTTTTCTTAAGGCTAGGAAAATTTTCTACTATAATTTGGCTATAGATATTTACTAGGTCTTTTAGTTGTGAGTCTTTGCTCTCTTTTACATCTATTATCCTTAGGTTTGGTCTTCTCATTGTGTCCTGTATTTTCTGGATGTTTTGGGTTTGGAGTTTTTTGATTTCTTCTTTTTCTTTGACTGTTGTGTCAATGTTTTCTATGGTATTTTTGCCCCTGAGATTCTCTCTTTCATCTCTTGTATTCTGTTGGTGATGCTTGTGTCCATGTCTCCTGATCTCTTTCCTAGGTTTTCTATCATCAAGATTGTCTCTTTTGTGATATATTTATTGTTTCTATTTCTGGTTTTAGATACTTGGTGTTTTGGTTTAATTTCTTCACCTATTTACTTGTATTTTCCTGTAGCTCTTTAAGAGATTTTTGTGTTTCCTCTTTAAGAGCTTCTACTTGTTTACCTTTGTTCTCCTGTATTTCTTTAAGGGAGTTATTCATGTGCTTCTCAAGGCACGCCATGATCGACACGATGTATAATTTTAAGTTCAAATCTTGTTTCTGTGGTGTTTTGTGATATTCACTACTTGATGTGTCAGGAGAACTGGGTTCTGATGTTACCAGGTTGTCTTGGTTTCTGTTGCTTAGGTTCTTGCATTTAATCTTGCCAACTTGTTTTCTGTGATGCTAGTTGATCTTGTCTGAGACTGGAGCTTGTCTCTCCTGTGGGCCTATGGGCCCTTGGGCTCAGGAAGGAGATTCCTCTGGGTGTTCAGCTCTCTGCAGGCAGACTGTGAGTTCTGATGAAGGTGGGTCAACTCTATCTCTGGACACAGATGGAGACCTGAAGGGTCTGATCCCAGGCAGCACTGAGATACCTGTGCCCTGAGAGTTCCTGGAGGTCTCTTTCTAGCTAGTTGTGAGGAGAAAGGGGAGGGTGGGACTCTTCCATGGGCTCAGGAGTGCAAGCTCTCCAGGGGCTTCTCGGTACTCAGTACTTGAGGAGAATGTATTTCAATCATCTATTTCTGGCTGTGACAAGCATGTTAGGCAAATAAAACACTCTTGAAAAACTGTCAACAATTGTTCACCCAGAAAGCATATAATGTGGTTGTCACCAGAAAGGTACATACTAAAAGTCCAAATTACAAATTATATATATATATATATATATTGTGTGTGTGTATGTGTGTTTGTGTTATATGTATGTGTATGTGATTAGTATATACATAGACACATTATATGTATATGCATTGTATATGTATTGATAACATTTTGTACATATGCATATGTATGTACACACACATAAAATATTCACAAAGAGATTCTCACAAGTTCAAAAAGAGACTGGTCAGTAAGTTCTTGGCACTCTGCGTTGTGATAATGGGTGTTTGAAAAAACCTAGTAAGTGTCTTTGTGAAGACAAACCAACAGGTGGTATCACGACTGAGAAGCAATGGTTTCAATGTACATATGGCATCATGGATCAAGCTTAAAATACAATATTAAGTAAATAAATCAAAGTTCAGGAAAACTTAGATTAAAACAGTCTATAACACAACACCATTTACAAACTGCTAAAATCACAATATGTAAACCAGGAAACAACTTAAACAGACATAAATTACAGTGTTTATTTTGACACATTGCACAGGTTGTCTATGTGGTGTCAGGGAGGAATTATCATGTGCAGCAGAAATTATGGGGTTTCATTAAATGAATAGATCAATATACACTAGATGATGGGTGGGGCTCACAGGATGAAGGTTAATAGCATATGATGGATTCAGAAGCAAGATGATTTCCACTCTTCTCTCATGGAGCAACTTATCTACAAGGAAAGAAACCTAAAAAATCAAACAAGCCATAAATTCAACAGTGTGAGAGCTCCTGTTATAGGTAATCAAGAAGAATAGGAAGGGACAAGCCTTGTTACAGGTGAAACACAAAATGCCAAAGGGAAATGTGGGAATAACTTCCGGGAATTTTCCGAAGGATTGGTTTGTAAACAGAATATCTCAAGATGAAGTGGAGTTGGCAAGATGAAGCAGATTTAATGTGACATGGAAAAGAAAAAAGTACTTTAATAACAAATAATGTTTATGATTACAAGATGATCAAACCGATAGTTTACACTAATATAAACTCATTTAATAAGAATTCTAGGGCTTAGAGGGTCCTTACTTTTCTTCTCCCCCAGGGTCAGCATTTGACTTAATTTGCTAAGAGTGTGTCATGTGAATATGATGCTTGAAGTTCTACAATATCTGTAGGAAATTCAGTTGTTTGCAGTGGCTACAATCACTGGGTAAGTTATCCACTGACTTTGTCTGTAACATACCTGTACAGAGTCAGTTAAGTGAAATAGGGTTTTTTTTTTTCATCTACATTATATATGGAAACAAGTTTTTCTGCTATAGTATAGCCAGACATCACTGTGATGGTAGAGCTTATGTGTCCATTTGGCTGAATCACACAAAGGAACAGATTCATGCTGAAACAATATTAGTGTGGTTTTGAGGTGTTTGCTGAGAAGATTAACATGTAAATTGGTGCCCGGATTAATGTAGATTTTTAAAACTTCAGCTAATGTATTAGTTATTATAGAAGAAATTTATAGGGCATAGCCAGTGAAATTTGTATATGTAATATATTTACGTGGAAAGAAATTATAAATTACTTTTGTATTCTTTTAAATTTATATTTTAAAGAAATGTGATCTTAAGTTACTCCTCACTACTAAGACAAAAACTCACTTATTTTAAATAAACCTTAATTCCCACTTGTGCTGTTATCATAAAATCACAAAAAAGACTTTATATACATTATCTGTATCCATATATCACACTTTCTTAACACAGAAATGAATATGTTTTGGTCACCTAAAATTTAGGTTGTTCCTTTATTGTTGTGACTCATTATGTAGGATACAGATTATATGGCCAATATTAGGGATAAGCTTATTATTTTGTTATCATTATTTAATGTTACCATCACTGTCCATTTTAGAGCAGGACAGAATGACAAAGCATTTGAAGTGATGATGTTCATCTTCATAATTATATATAGGAAAGAGGTGAGTTGGTTGTTACATTCTTATGTTGACACATGAGAAGTTAATTATTCTCAAATATGCATGAACATTGACCTTTGCCCTCACCTACCCACATCTTATAACAGCATTAGCTTAAAAGAAAAAAAAAACAAAAAAACAAGCAAACTTGTTTCAGTCATAGAAGAAGAGAATGCTCTTCATTGTTGCAAAAATGGTATTTTCTGCCTTAGAGGTGTCCAGGGAAGGAGACCTTGACTCTCTTGCCCGAGAGAGCTCCTAGTCGGAGTGATGCACACCATGGTTTCTGTGGTGATGGGAGGTCTCTAGGCCAGTGGAATCCATGGCAACCAGGCAGATCAACATGACTCACTTCACTGGTGCTAAAGTCCTCTTCCTGGATGATAAACAAGGATGCATCAAGTGTGATTCAGTCCCTGGTATTAATAGCCAGCCGCTGTGTTCCTCATCTGCAAATGCCACTCGTCCATCATGCATATTTATTAGCTCACATTTTTTTGTCAGTAATTACAAACCATCGTCACCCTCTCACACCCACTCTACAACACGCACCCAACACACAATTAGTACCTATGGTAATTGCTAAAATCAGTGATGCTGTATGTCATGAGGGAAGAGATATATAGTTATTCATTTTTCACTATTTCTCAGGAAATAATTCTCTTACAAAAATATAGATATTCAATTTTGACAACAGTGGGCAATTACTTTTCTATTCTGCAATAACTTTCTAACTGGGTATAGCATTCTCAGCATTTGAGCCTGAGTTATTTTATATTAACTGTTAGATATTGTTGACAAAGTCACACATGTCTTACTGCCATTCCTATTTTCCCTTTTGATAACTACTTGATAAGACAGAAAGATTGAGCAAAAAGCTTAATCCTTGACAAGTGACAGTTCAGGTCAAATTGATCAAACCAGGGTAATGTTTCTATAGTGTGGTAGAAACATAATTTGAGTTGAACAAGCAAATGTAAGGAAACTACATATAATATTTTCTTTCAGCCTTTGATCCAGGATTATAAAAGTACATTTATATTGAAGATCCAGTGTTATGGGTGAGTTTGGTTAATATTTCGATCTAGGATTAGGGAATTTTACTTATTCTGTTCATGTAAAGTGATGGTAAGTATCATTCCTAACAGGGGAAATCTCAGTCCTACCTATAAGCAGTCAAGATCTGCAACATGTATTCCAGATGCAAACTGAGACTCACAGAGACATTTAAACAGTACTTATTGTCATTTCTGTTTTTCAGAGTAGTGTATCTGGTGTATGTGCACTAGGTTTAAGATTTTCATGTGAGCTTGCTTGCTATTGATTATCTTAAAGAATCTATCAGCCAGCTGTACAGAACAATTATATTAAAATTCAATTAGCTCATGTTTAATCAGAATGGTATCAGGGTGTTTATGGTGGTTCTTAGAAATTCTAGCATGGCTGTCTGAGGGCAGGCACCACTTAACTTGCTTCCCAAGTCTCACTGCTGCAGATTATGGCTTGCTCATCCCCAGGGAGTTAACCTACCTTTACCTAGACCTCATAACCAGCTCTTCCTCTTGAGCCATTGATCTCAACGTGTGGTTCTCCTCAGGCTAAAAGTATTCATATCATCTGGCACTCAGTAGTCCTCATAACATGAATCTCTTTTTGCCTATCTGTCTCTCGGTTTCTGTTTTTCTCTCTATCTCTGTTTATGTCTCTGTCCCCAACATGTGTGTGTGTGTGTGTGTGTGTGTGTTTGTATGCATGCACACACATGTGTGTCTGCATGCATGTCCATGTATGTGTTGTCTTTGTTTCATTTTGTGGTGCTGGGGATAGAACCCAGGATCATGCATAGCTTAATCAGGTGCATATAAAAGCACACACTGCAACTCCAATCCTTTTAGTGTAGTTCTACATCTGCAGTCCTTAGTGTTATTCTAATAATCCTTTCATTTGAGTCTGATATTCGCTAAGGTTTAAACATTGCTCTCCTGTTCTGACAGTGTTGTAAGTCTTCAGAATCACCCAGACCTGTAACAGGAGTTTGTTGAAGCACTGATTTTCTTTTCTTTTAGCACTGCCTCATTTTTTTAACTCATACAAAACAGAATCTTGCTTATTTCTTCAAACATAACATCACTATTCACATTTTCCTTACAATCCTTTACCACTTAAGTCAAGTTGCATATGTTTTTGTTACAAGGGTGTAAATAGAAATTAATTCTTATAAAGTGTAGGATTGCTTGTTCATCAACTCAATATAGTAGTGTATGAAGCAGAATATTCTCATTACTGTCAATCTTTCTCTTGTAAACATAAGGATATCCAACAGCTTAATGTGTAAGTCTCTGTTTCTGTCACTACTCAATCCATTCTGTTTATATAAAAAAAAAATCAGTCTAACAAATTGCTATTGATAAACACATATGTTGACAAATTTTAGCAGGAAAGCAATTCTGTATTGAACATTTGTGTTTATAAAATTGTTTAAATGTTCTATAAGTTCTTTATGCTATAATTCTTCAGTAAAAATGATTCATATATGTATTAACATACTTTACTATTTTCAGTATTCCAGATATTCTAGCATCTGGCTTTATACCGATAATGAAAAGACTATTTCTTCCAAAGTTAATAGTATTTGGAGCTACAGTCTCCATACAAAGAATGAATGATGCCTACAAATCATCATGGGTAAATCTTACAAAGCCAATATTAAAATAATAATAAAAGCTGATGAAAATATACATGGTATGGATCAATTTACATAAGGATTCAAGGCAATGTGAGGATTATATAATGTAGCAAGATCATTAAAATCAAGGGCCCCTTCATGAATAATGGTGCTGGTTTGATTGGGACATATCTGTGTTTCAGTTTTTTGCAGACAGGTGGAATATATAGGGCTTGTACAACAAGAGCTTGTACACAGTGAGAAATATGTTCTATAATGGAGGAAAAGAGAGAATGTTATACATTTTAAACTATTTTCATAAGTGTTATCAGGTGGCCTAGGACTATGTTGAAGATGGCAGACTAGAAAAGAGCACATTTTCACTTGGGCCACCAAACCACAGAAATGAAGATGTATTAAGTGGTGATAATTTTCTAGTGATTGCATGTAAAATTCATTTTATACCCTCTAGATCTAGCTAATAACAATTGGCTGAAAGTCTAATTGGCCAATGTATATATTTTTAATTCCATTTTCTCAATAGATTCTAGATAAAGGCTTTTCTAGTACAGGTCTCAGAAAAGTGTTTCTAGCAGCCCCTCATAAAGAGACCAGGTGGTATAATTTGGGGTTAAAAGCTACAGAGTTTAAAAGTATCTATTAATCACAAAAATCATATCTTTCCAACCACAGGAAGTCAAAGGAGTCATGTGCTTATTAATCACATGATTGCTGTAACAATAAATCCTAGCTATTTCTCCAGTTGACAATTCCATAGTTTCAGAAGCATGGCATGCTACATTTTAACCATCTTGGTGTTGATAAAACATGATGGATCATTACACCATACAATGTCAGTGATATCTAGATTCTAAATTCCGTGTGTGTGTGTGTGTGTGTGTGTGTGTGTGTGTGTGCGCTAAATCTTAACTTTCATATGACTAAGACAAAAGCTGATTTAGTTTTCTATGTCCTGGTTTCCTCAGAATCATAGATGTGGATATTTAGAATGCCGCCCAGAAATCGTAGTTATCATTCTTAGTCTATGGAATACTGACTGAGGGACAGACACACTGTTAACTACTTTATACATATTTTGTGATTTCTCTGTCTATAACCAGCTTATCACATAATTACTGTTATTAACATCTCTACATATGAGGAAACACAGAAGGGTTGAATACATGCGGAATACTGAGCATGTGTCTGTTGCTAAAGCTCAGACAACTGTGCATAATGCTTTGGTGTCATGTTGTTCAAGATAGCTTGGCTGTATACATCACAGTCTTAGTTTGCCAAAACATCCACACTGGACGGCTTCATAAATCCTCTACAGGAATGAGCTATTTATGTCCTCTAACTGGGATATGTTTCCAGGTTTTAGAAAACTGGAAAGAAAGAAGAAACATAACATGGAATATATATAACTGTTACAATTTCCTGTTGTATTATACCTACCCAGATATATAATACACATGCAGACACACACACACACACACACACACACACACACACACACAAACACCAAATGAAGCAGTTTGATTCCATCTTAAAATTATAAACCACCAAGTTCATCTCTGTTTTCTGTAAAACTTGAGTGTGATCATTTCTTGACTTATTTTCTCATTTTGACATACCCTATACCATACCCTATACCCTATCTGCTTGCATTCACAATAACAAGATGTTCTGCCAAATGCTGTTAAAATGCCCTACCAAGTTCATTTATAACATAAAACCCTTGAAATGTTCCTTAGCCTTTCAGTTTGGGGGATAATTTAAACTCTATTTACTCGTGTGTTTGATGCTTTTTTCTCAACCCTGCATTCGTGAGATAGCTCAAAACACAGGGAAAAGAAAAACTTGCATAATTCAACTAAAAGAATCTTTACTCTTGTTTTGTGGGATTAACCATTAGAAGCCCCTGCAAAGTCAAGACTTCAACCTAAGTTCAGATTTTAGGTATGGATAATGATTAAAACATGTTTTAGTGCTGTTCTGTTTTATTGAAAAGCTGATTCCGGGAGTGAGGTTACAACTCTCTGCTCTCTAGATCCAAGCATGCTGGATGTCATATGACAAGTGACACACATGATTTTGTGACAAAAGAAACACACACAAAAAAAGCAAAACACAAATGAGACAGGAAAACAAAACTTCCACTCCCCTCAAACTGGAGAACAACATTGAATGAGTATAAGAAAAAGTGCAAGGCTCAGGAAGAGCAGAACAGCCTGGGAAAGGACCCTTCAGGTCTCCATACATGCCCAGAGCTAAGGCCTGGGTCAGCACAGTGAACAGACAGATTCCAGAATAATCCTGTCCCAAACTGCTTTTTGATTCCTGCTCCCTGAAGGCTCTGGATAGGACCCTCGGAGCAGCAGTGGTGGTCTTACCTGTGTTCTCAAGTGTGTCTGCACTTCTGTGAGACTGGCTCTCTCCCAGCGGGGTCTGCGTGCAGAGTGCTCTGGCACTAGGTCAGCTCCAGGCCAAGTTTTACATTTCTGAGAGTTATTGTTAAAATAAAATGCTAATCAATTTAGAACCAAGTTTGAACCTAATCTTATAAGGGCTACTAACTTGTTGTAAACTCTAAAAATGATTAAAACATGCAAGTTAGCTTTCTGTGTGATTTAAAGGCACGAATCTACTCCAGCTGTTTACAAATACCCAATGACTGCTTTTTCTACAATATGGACAATCCAGATTACAAACAACAGTGATGCCAATATATCTGAAGCCTTAATCTGTTTTCTAACCTAAGATCTAAAAATATTCTTGCAAGCTTTAAGGAATCAAGGAAATCACAAAAATTAGATCTACCTCTCAGGTCAAAGGAACTTGTGCTAAATACTCCTGTTAATTAACAGCCTAAGTCATCTCTCCCCATTCCTGAGGGTGGGTTGGACCATGTTTTATTTTCTGGAATTTAAAATGGCTTACCCTCTATATCCTAATGTCCACCCTGATACTAAGATGCTTTGGAACATCAATTACAACAGCAGCAACAACAAAAACCTTTAAAAACTCCCTTGTCATTTTGTGTGTAATATAAATCTCACCTTCTTCTATGTTCTATGCTGGTTTTGAAAACTTTACTTTAGGGAAATAGCTTTGTTACTGGAACTAAAGTTTGTGTAATTTGAGTAAAAGAATTTGGGTAATGATCTTTACTCTCATTCAGTAGGATTATCAGTCCTCCTTCCCACTTCCTGTGGTTACATTACAGAGCTCAAGATAACCTTTCCTTTCAAAACAGAACTTGTAAATTACTGATATTTAAAGATTCCAGAATTCACTATAAGGTTAAGTAGGATGAAGATTGATAACATTAGCCTCGAAGAGTGAGTAGTAATTTATCACTTAGAAGTCTGAGATTTTTCCTCAGGGTTATCCATAGTTCTCACATCAATTCCTCAGGGTCACATCGTGAAGCAGGTTAACTGGTTTAATTTGATCACTGTCAGAATGAAGCCACAGAGAGGAAAAGTGACTCACTTAAGATCATGTCAATCTAATCTCAGTTCCCATCAGCAAGGGTTCTGCATAATCATGATGACCAGTATACAAACTGCTTTCTGATGTGAATGGAGTTTGGCATTTAGGGATGAAGCTGAAATCTAAAAGAGTTATAAATGGAGTCCTTTAAAAAAAAACCTGTAATAAAAAGAAAATGTAACGAGTTCAATTTTAATGCGCTAAACTGATGTCTTCATGATCTAAGTAATTCTTCCAAAGCCACACAAGGAACTCTCCACATCAAATCAAAATCCATCAAAGGACTTCCTGATAGAAAAAGAGCAGAGAGTGAGGCTCTGGGTTTCTTGGACAGTGGCCATGGGAAGCCTTGGTCTTCATAGGCAGGAACCAAAGGCTCTCTTTCTTCCGTTCCTGAATCCTTCCCACGAAACCACCATTCTCTCTCTCCCTATGTAGCTTTGCCACTATGACTTGGTAACAGTGTTGCAAAGTCAACAAAGAAATAAGCGGATGGTTTGTGTGTGTGTGTGTGTGTGTGTGTGTGTGTGTGTGTGTGTGTGTGTAGAGCTCCTTTTGAGCCACTCTTAAAGTTTCTACTCTCAATCAGTCCCGTTAGTTAAGTGCCTTGGATATGCCACGTCTCTGTGCACTTGAGGGTGTGATGAATGGCCAAGTGAGGAAATGTAGAGCCCTCGCACTGAGGAGTGACAGAAGAAACAGAAACTGCTTCTTGGAGGAGGCAAATCCAAGCAGAGGCGCGCGATTGGTGGAACTTGATCATGTGGTAAGCTGAGGACAGGTGTCCGGGCAGAAGTACCGCCAGGGGCAATGCAGACGCAAGAATGAAGCCAGACGAATTTGTCAAATGACTAGGTTGTGCTATTTATGACATTATAAAATAGTTACCTGTGTGGCCCTCTCCAGTAGTAGATTACTAGAAACCTTTCTTCTTCGTTTTCTGTTCTTAGTTGTTGGAACTAAGGAGTTTAGAATATACTTGAAGTGAATAGGAAATCTTTCTAGAGATTGTTCATTTACATAAAATGTGTGTGCCACCACAAGCTGTATATATATACAGCTCAGAGTATCTACTGTGATACACTGAATTTTCAGCATTTACTTTTGTGGAAGGATTGTGACATGTGGACAAGGCTGGGTTTTAACTTGTGATTCTCCTGTGTCTCTCTCCTGATTGCCAGGATTAAGTGTGTACCACTGAGGTCAGCCTGTTTTCCATATTTTTAAATCTTTCTGCAAAAAATTCATGGTCACTGAAACAGCATCCCAAAAGCAATTTTGTTTTAATTTATTAACTTGTACAATGAATTATATTCCTTTTATTTAATTATGCTATTAAATATTTCAATCACATCATCTAGATTTTCTAATAAAATTGTTCATGAGATTGGATACTAGGATTCCTTTGATTAAAATAATTCTGGAAAATTAATCTTTATATCAGATTATATATTCAAGGTGGTATTCTAGAGTTAGATTTTTGAGTATAGGTACCCTTAAGTATCATTATAAGCAATTATAAAAATAAATATAAACATTATGAAAGTATTTAAATTTTAAATATTTAAACCCCTAGTGTGTGTGTGTGTGTGTGTGTGTTTATGTGTATGTGTGTGTTGCATATATGTGAATGTAGGTACATAAATGACACAGTTAGTGTGTGGAGTCAGAGGAGGACAAATTTGTGAAGTCAATTCCTTCCTCCTACCTTTACATGGGTTCTTATGATCAAACCCAGTGGCTAGGTCATCAGGTACATGTTGGAAATCAGCAGTCTGTGAATGAAACAGGACTTGTGCAATCCATCAGAATTGAATGATCACTTTAACTGATCAGTGACTAATGCAACTGCTTTTTCCCTTGGCCCTTTTGTGACACTACCAGGCCCAACACCCAGCTGTGAGTGCACATCTGAGATATGGCATTAGCATCACCTGAGGTACATTTCTTCTGTTTTCTAAGCCAGATCTTGGTGGTTTGTATGGGGAAGCTCTTTTGCAGGTTCTCCGTATCTCACAGCCTTGGCTACCTGGATAGCAGCAAAAGTTCTTTCTGGGAGGAGCTTATATTTCCTTTGTCACTTCTCCCCATTCTCTTAGCAGAGCCTGACAAAGAGAAAGCAAGGTGACAGATGGCATGGCAAAAGTTTCTACCTCAATCAGATCCAAACATCAAAGGAAAAGTTTCACTGGAAACGTTCTTGTTGTGGTGGTGGTGGTTCTGTTTGTTTCTTGTTTTTGTTTTTTAAAATCTTAATCTTTCCCTTTTCCATTATAACATATAAATAGATATTGTTGGCTCCTGGTTTGAGAGAATGCCATCTCTATGATTGACATTAAATGGCTTTAACAAAACCTTGATGTTGGCCTTATGGTAACAAGTTCTTTGGAATGAGTACTGAATTAGGTGGGAATTCTGTTCTGTGCTTAACCTTACACTGTCTTTGCTCAAGTGTTTCTGAGCCACAAACTCCTTTGTCAACTATGCTATATTGTAGTACAGGGAAAACTCATTAGTTTTCCATAGATCCTCACCACTGGTAGTTAATTTAGTGATTATGTTTGTGATAAAGATATAAGGATACACTTGTCCTTGTAGATAGAAGTGCATTTCCACACTCTCCAATATTTAGAAGGATTGATTTACATTTACTCTGGTTCTTGTTATGTGATTATAGTTCACCTGCTCAGGATTCATGAAATCAAGGCCATTGTCCCCTCACTGACAGTGGCTTAGGAAAAAAAAATGTTTCATGTTGGTGTTACATATTTGCAGAGACAGATGAGCTTAGAAAACCAGCTTAATAAACCCTAGCAGGGATGCAAAGTTAACACTGGTCATTTGGCAACCAATTGAAATTCAGCTCACAAACAGTACCTTGGCTGCAATCAATGCTTATGCAAAGCATGAGCAGTTTGTGTAAGCCCTGCTGGGTTTGGCAGCTCTGCGCCTCAGCTGTGGCTCCCAGGCATAATACATGCGCTGGTTTGAATTCCCCTGCTCCTTGTGTGTGAGGCTTGTCTGTAGCTCATTCAGATTCAAGATGCACTTTAAGACAGAGTTAAGGGAGGAACTGAAGAACAGAAGGATATCTTCCATTTCAGACTTGCTCATTGGGGTGCCGAGCGTCCGTGCTGCTGACAAAGATGGACATAGGTCAGGAAGGGAGATAATATTGTTTGATGGAGTTTAGACATCACCTCCAGGAATAATAAAGGCCTTAGCTGTCATCCCTACTTGGAGGCTTCCCCATTTATAGACTTGTCTCTAAAATGTAGTGAGGATTATCATTTATTTCTTTGCAATTACAGTGTGTCCAAGACTTGAAAGTCTTGGAAAGGGTGCTGCGATGGTGCAGCTCTACCCTAGATCCATATTTATGATCAGAATATTTAAAAATTCCCTGTGTTCATTCATCTAAGATTTAGCTCTTTGGCTCTCAACATGACTGGGCCAAGACAGGAACGGGAACTGGTTCCTTTTGTTATGTAGCCTCAGAATAAGGGGAGAGTTACTGAATAAGAAAACAAAACCAAGTCAAAAAGGAAGTGGGCTCCATGGTTATGTCGTCAGTCGGGCACACGCAACTGTCACGCAGCTTGCCGGAAGCAGTGCTTGCTAGCCGGAGAGGGGAGAAGAAATGAACACAGATTTTAGCCTGACATGCTGAGACAAGGAAAGATGCTCTCCTTCGTAAGTCTTTGTTTCCACACTGCCCGTGACCTGCCTTGTCAACCTCAGAGACGTTCCTGCTGGAGTGGAGAAAGATAAAAGTATGCCCAAGGGCTTGACTCACCACACTTCAGTTCGTACTGCTTTTCCCAACGTGGCCCCACGTGTAATTCCAGATTCTCTCGGCTTTAAAAACATGCTGAGTGGATGGTACTGAAGGATTAATGGCAGCAGCACTGAAGTTCCAAGGCTCGGCGGCCCTGTGCAGCCCCCACATCTTTTATAACTCTATCGTCTTTGTTTACAGTGGTGGTCAGGTGGTGGCCGCCTGGATTTTCTTGTCTTTTCAAGGCCAGTCCTGAACTGAGACTGTGCAGATTAGTCAAGTCCTGCCCTGGACTTTCAACCACGTTTTTGTTGTTTAATTATTATTGTTATTGTTATTATTGTTGTTGTTGTTGTTATCATCACCATCCTCACCATCATCACCATTTACCTATTCACTTTCCATCTCACTCACGGTCTCTCTTCTAGTCAGCCCCTCCCACAGTCCTTACCTCATCCTCCCTCCCCTTCTTTTCTTAGCAGTTGGGGTTGCCCCGGCTAACCCCCAACCCTGGTACATCAAGTCTCTGTAAGGTTAGGCTCTTTCATTTCTACTTTACTCATACGTTCCTGAAGTCAGAATTGAACCAGTTGGAGATGGTGGTCGGAACAGTTTTCTCCGCGTTGAGTCTGGTGGCGGTGACGTTGGACCAGCGCTTTTCTTGCCACTCCGTGCGTACCTCCTTTGACTGCTCTCTCACAACATCCAGGCTTCTTTCCTTGCATATTACCCACCTTTATTTACCTCGAAGATCCTGACAGACTTCTTTTTAACAGCTTCAACCAAAGTGGATCTGAATAAAAGCATGCCGTATGCATACATGAAATTACCACAGTAAGCTCACAACTATGACGCAGGAAAAATTACTTCTTAAAACTAATCTTTTCATGCTTTATAAACACAAGCGAGGCCATTAAGAAAGATATTAAGGTATAGGGAGTAAAGTATATAAAAGTGCATGCCCTATTGCTTTACATTCAAACATGTATTATACAACTGGAGGACCATGAAGATGATCTCCAGTTATAAAAACGATACATTGCCAAGGGAGGGAAAGCCTCAGGACCCATTGGGCAGTAGGTTTTATGTAAGACGACATTACAGGAAAGAATGCTCTGAGAGAAATGTGCTTCATTTGTCAGCGTGAAAATTTGTCTGTTTCCGGTGAGTGTGGCCATGGCAACCCAGAGGTCTGTATTCCATCGGTTCCTTGGAAATTAAAAACGCTGAACTGAAATTACCATTTCTGTCAGCTGGATCCCCAAGCACCAACTCTGTGATTGCCACCTAGCAGCCATTGTTCCCGTCTACGCTTCCGAGGAAATTTTGCAAACATCATCCAGTTGCCTCCTTTGGTAATTATAGAGCCTCAAAGTACTGGGAAGAGGTAGCACTTCATAACACACATTACAAACACAGGGCATCTTAGGCAGCCCAAACACTGCTCAGAGCACACCACTGCAAAGGGAGCTGCTCAGGGGGATGCTCCTATTAATCAGAACGGATTTAATGGTCGTGCTTAATGCCAACTGTAAAGAGGTTACAAACAGCAGCAGGAGAGATGACATGTCACACAGGGTGAACAGCTGAAGCAGGGAACAAAACCCATTATTCCCACATTCTGGAACCAGGATCTCAGTGGCAGAGTCTGCCAGCAAAATGAGTGGTTTTCTACTTTAGTGTGTCTTGAGTATGAGATGCAAAAACTGTCTTCATTCATTTTTAATTGGCTTCTGAAACATCATTCTGTTTGCACAGTATCTCATAACTATATGTTTGAGTTTCTTGACCAAATAGATTCAATTCATGTCTTTTTAAACATGTGTTTCGATAATGTATATTAATTATGCATTATAATGAGCATCATTATGACATTTTCATACATCTATGTGATGCACTTTAATATGTGCACCCCTCTTACTATTTCTTTTCTTCCTTCTTATCCCTTTAATCCCAATCTTCAACAAGTTCTTCTCTACTTTGATAAAACTCGGGTTTTCTTTTTTCTTTCTTTCTTTTTAAATTCTTTTATTGGATATTCTCTACATTTACATTTCAGATGCTATCCCCTTTCCCCAATTCCTTTCCTCCTTCCCCTCCCATTGCCTCCATGACAGTGTTCCCTCTCCCAACTACCCTTTCCCACCTCAGCACCTTGGTGTTCCCCTACATTGGAAAAACGAGCCTTTGCTGGATGAAAGGACTCGGCGAGGACTTTTACTGAAGTCGCTTATAGAAACCCACTTTGGAGTTTGTTTGGAGGACATGGGCATCTTACCAGTGACTCACCACAGAAGAAATATCCCTCATGCCCCCACTGTGGTGGTTTGAATATCTTGGCCCAGGGAGTGGTACTATTAGGAGGTGTGACCTTGTTGGAGGAAGTGTGTCACTGTGGGGGTGGGAAGTGAGACTCTCCTTCTAGCTTCTTAGAGGACAGTCTTTTCCTGGCTGCCTCCAAGAAGAGGCAGGTGTAGAACCCTCAGCTAATTCCCCAGCACCATGTCTGCCTGGAGGCCAGGGTGCTTCCCACAACACTGATAATGGACTGAACCTCTGAAATTCTACACAAGCCCCAAATAAATGTTGTCCTTGTAAGAGTTGCCATGGTCATGGTGTCTCTTCACAGCAAAGGAAACCCTAAGACACCCATCAACAATGAACTGTACATAAACCATAAGAGAGAGTTAGTGACTCAGAGCCTATCCTTTGTTCATGAAGAAGTGTTGTCTGTCTTCTGCATGCCTTCTGCCTCCAGTTCAAGGGTCAAACTCATGTAGGTCAAACTCAGAAGCTAGAATTCCAAACCACTTTCTTCTTTTATCCACCTCCTACATTCTTCATGCTCCTTCTTCTAACCTACTACCTGAGCATTGCAAGAGGAATTGTAGACATCCCACACCTTTATGGCTGGGCCTTAGCAGTCATTCATTCTCTCTGCTTTGACCAGTTATGGGTGTCTCTAGTCATTACTTAAGACTGTGTGAAGCTTCTCTAACTTAGCTTAACAATAATATATGAGAATAAACACAGCTATTTAGAAGACAGTTTAGCAGTTCCATCATTTTACCAAAAGAGACATCAGTTCTCTGGGGCCAATGACACCCAGCCACAGGTCTTTATCTTTACGGTACCAGATATGAATCACTTGGTTTGGAACAAGCATCAAACCCAGCCATTATGCAGCAGATTATCCCCATAACTGACTCACCATTATTGTACCACTGGGCACATCTTGCCAGGCTGGTTGATACTATTGCATAGGTTGATATTCCTATGGCTGAATAAGACTATTGATTTTCCTTCAGCAGCCTGTAGAGCACCTTCCAATACTATGAGGGTAGACTGCAGGGAGGAAGCTTCTAACTTGATTTTTCTACTTTTTTTTTTTTTTTTTTTTTTTTTTTTTTTTTTTTTTTTTTAACAACCAAGGTATCTTGTACCTTAGGCAATGGGCAATCGGTTTTTACCAAGCAGTTCTGTGGGACTAACCAACAGCAAGAACAATTGCATATAATGTTTGGAAGACTGAGGACCCTCATAAGCCAGCAATTTATAGGAAGATAGTCTATCCCTGGCTCTGGGATTTTGCTTAATGACCTATGGCCTCTAGGAAGAGTTCTATCTTCTCTCTCTCTCTCTCTCTCTCTCTCTCTCTCTCTCTCTCTCTCTCTCTCTCTGTCTGTCTCTCTCCCTCCCTCCCTCCCTCCCTTTCTTTCTTTCTTTCTTTCTTTTATTGTTCGGATCAGATTTACTAAGAGTAATCATATTTATGGATTTGTTGACCCTTCCTGCTCTTCCCTCCTTAGTCCCATTACACAGTCCCATCACACAGATCCCTGCCCCCCACTTCAATATTTCCACTCCAGCATTCACATGAATATTTTGCAGAAAGCTAAGCATGAAAATTACAGAGAAAATCATAAAAGCATCTGGGAGCTAAGTCATTCAGGGACATTTCCCAGAGTATATGCAGGGTTGGATTTTTTTTTTTTTTTTTTTGCTGTTGTTTGCTTTAATTTGCTTTTTAAAAATTATTTATTTTATTTTATTTTATGTGTTTTGCCTGCAAGTATATATGTGTGCCATGTATGTGTCTGATGCCCTTGAAAGTCAGGATATGCCAATGGATCTCCTCCTCTGGAGTTACACCTGGAGTTCAGTGCGAACTGAACCCTGATGTAATAATTACTTTTAATTGCTGAGTCACCTGTCCATTCCAAAAGGTAAAATATGCTTAAATTTATTCAATAAGCACTTCCAAATGCTCTGTGGGACAAAAGGAATGTCTTTCATTTATGTAAAAGCTAGTATTGACTCTGTAACAAAACAACAGAAGTTGAAATGATCAGTTTTTTTTTTTTTTTTTTTTTTTTGTTAAAAGATGATGTCCTAGGTTTCAGCACCAGTATTAGAAAAAGGATGAAGAGAGGGGGGAGATATGGCCCATAAAGGTGTGGTGAGTTCTGGAGGCAAACGAGATGCTCTGGGAGGCTCATGTTGGGAATTCCCTCCCCCAAGGGACCAGCCATAAGACAGTATCTTAAGGAAAAGAGGTTATTCAGGTCATGCGGGAGTTAAAAGGGTAGTATAGGAAGAGATAGAGAGATAGATAGATAGACAGATAAGAGAGAGAGAGAGAGAGAGAGAGAGAGAGAGAGAGAGAGAGAGACAGAGACAGAGACAGAGAGACAGAGAGACAGAGAGAGAGAGAGCAGAGAAGAGAGGAATAGAGGAGTAGAGGCTGGCCATGAGCATGTAGAGGGAAGGGGAGACGGGAAGGGGAAAAGGAGGGGCAAGGGGAGAAGCAAGAGAGAGAGAGAGAGAGAGAGAGAGAGAGAGAGAGAGAGAGAGAGAGAGAGAGAGCAAGAGGCAAGAGCACAAGAGAGAGGAGGGGGCAAGCAGCCCCTTTTATACTGTCAGGTCACTGGAGTGGAACATACCAGGCTATTGTCAGATAACTGTGGGGTGGGGTATATCTGGCTGTTGTTAGGTAACTGGGGGGGGGGTTTACAGAATTCCAACAAGTTTCATATGAAAACATACCAACCTCACTGAAAGCATAATCCCAGTTGTTTAAGGATTCAGGGTTTATGCTAGATTCTTATGATGGTAAGAAATAATATTAAGATGATAAGCATCCAGTTAAAAGCTGCTAGATACATAAAGGAAGACATAACAAGAGAAAAATCATCCAATGGAAACAGGATTGAAAATGTAATATGATTACATTTCTAACAATTAGAAATTTCCTAACAACTAACAATTTCCAGTAATTAACAATATGAGCAATGATTTAGAGAATATGACAGGAATAGAGATGGAAGTAATAAAGAGACCATCTAAGGTTGAAATCAGAGGATAATTGTCAATGAATGGAATATATAGCAAATTAGATATTACAGGAGAAATGCCAGTGAATTCAAAGCATATACATAGAAATTACATTATTAAAGGCCAGATATGAAAATTAATACACATTGCCACAGTGGCCTTTCAGGTAACATTACATGTTGACAATTTGTAGAGTTTCAACATTCTCCAGAAAGGTCAGAACAGTTGAAAAGAACTGTCAGCATTTCCAGACATACTGAAATGTTTGGACCACAGGCTCATGAAGGTCAATTAAAGGCAAACAGCACCAATGCACGGGTATTCACTCACACACCTGTTTAGATAAACATACAGATTTATCACATCTGTGCAGTGAATAATGACTAGAAAGCTTGAAAGATGGCCAGAGTTAGAAGATCCGTGAAGCACAGAAAGTGGAAGGTACTCTCTCCAAAGGAGTCTGTGAGAGAATTGGTCTCACATCAGACAAGGAGCAATGCAAGTCAGAAGACAGTGGAATGACATTTTTCCAAATGATAGGAAAAAACCAAAACCCAAACCCTAGAATTGCATAGCTAGGTAAATATTTCTTCAGGAAGAAATCAAAAGAAATGAAAATATTTTCAGGTAAATAAAAAATGGAATTTTACCACCAGAAGATCTTACTGTATAAAAGGAAGTTATTCAGATGGAAAAATTATATCAAATTATTAAATGGTCACTTGGGATGATACAGAAAAATAAAAGGTCAAAATGGTTAATATATAAATAATTATAGTACTTTTTTCACTTTATAATTTCCATATAGGAGAGCTAAGCCAGAGAAGGTAACCAAGAAAGTCAAGAAACAAAAAAAAAAAAAAAAAAAAAAAAAAAAGAAAGAAAGAAAGAAAAAACGGATTCTTTTTGAACAATTGAAAATATATTAAATTTATTCTTTGATAATTTTATATATATATATTCAGATGGAAAAATAATATCAAATTATTAAATGGTCACTTGGGATGATACAGAAAAATAAAAATATAAAATAAAAAGTATATATATATATATTTATATATATAAAGTACAGTCTGATTACTTTAAAGACCTGCCCTCTCTAGTCAACCTCCAGCCCTTTAAAATCCCATCTTTCCTACCAATTCTCTTTCAAAGTTTATTGATTAATTGATTGAGTGAGTGAGCAAGTGATTGCTGGTGGGCAAGGGTTTACAATAAACCCTTGGAAAATTTGGGAGGGCATATTTTGAGTAGAAAAGTCTAGAGGTCAGTGTTAAAAACAAACATACACATATGTGTACCATAAGTTTACATTTTTGTGATGGTTATATCAGAAAAGAACACTCATCCAACAATCGGGAACCCAAAGTGTTCATCTCACCAAACTATAAGGAAAAGAAAATGAAAACGAATTCACTTTAAAGATAAAATTTTAAAAAGCAGAAATCATTAAAAGAGAAAATGGAAAACAGGTATTTATCAATAAACATAAGTCTAATCATGTGAATAGATTAATAATAGGTCAATAGCATTGGACCACATCTAACCTGACACAGATACAAGGAAGTTAATATAGAAGAGTGAAAAAAGAGATTACTTATGGATGTGATCTATTTTAAAAAGAATAAAGAAATGGTCTGAATATTTCACAGTAAAAATATAGCCTTTACTTGAAATTAGAAAATGCCTTTAAACATATTCACTGTAAAAATTAAAACAATCTTTTTATTAAAAACATCCCCCCAAAAGATGAGTTCACTGCCAAGTTATATGTTGTCTCAGTGGAAAGAATCATGCTACTTCTAATGCCATACAACTGCCCCTTTCACTTTTCCTCCCTTCCTCATTTCTCCAGTACCTCCCACTTTCTTTTAGACAAACAAAAGAGATAAAAATGCTTCCTAACTCATTATTTGAGGCATGTGATTTTCAGAAATCAATATCCAATCTGTTCCTTGTAAGAAACCAAGCAATAAACTGTTTCTTAGGAGCCAGACTCTCTAACAAAAAGAAATTAAATATGTTAACACATTAAAGACAAGGCTATTGTAAAAAGTCTTATTTATTGAGGGAAAATAAGTTCAGCATTTAATTCATAATTAATCTACCAACAGGATAAATAAGTCAATAATTGTTATAGAAAAGAATATCTGAGAGTTAAATACCCATTTATAATAAAAATTCACCAGTTTAGAAACTAAATGAAACTTCTTTATTGACAACTGTACTGGAAGAAGTATCATATATGCATATGTGTGTATAAGAGAATAGTATATGTGTGATATGAAAACAGAGAGAAAGAGTTATGCAGATGGCAAGGTTTAAACATTGGGAGCAGACAGTGAGGGGATCGAAGTGGGTGGGTGTGGAAAGTGGGTGTGGCGGCAGTCCCAAGATGATGCTTGGGACTCCGGCATTAGCACCCTACTTCCTCCTGCCCCTGAGATTAGCCACTCCCACAGTGCGAGCTGCACAGGTGCACCCATGACTGGAGATCAGGATAATAGAACTGCACTTGGGGGCGGGGAGAAAGAGAAACTGAAACAGAAAGAGAAACAGAAAGAGAGAGAGAGAGAGAGGGGGACAGAGAAAGCTTTTCACTGGCGTGCTGTAAGGTTCCTGAATAAATCTCTTTGAGAAGAATGCTGTGCTGTATCGTTGCTCTTTTTCTGCTGGTCGGAGATGGTAACTACAAGTGGTGGCCCGTAGGGCAAAACTCCCCTTCTGCATTCAGAACTCATCTCGGTCAAGGTGACTAGTTGGTAAGCTCCCAGGTAAGTGGGACAATCAAAGTTCTGGGTTTGAGAGTATAAAGCTCCCCGGTAAAGGGGACGAGGAAAGCTCTCGGTTTGAGACTATAAAGTTCCCGGTACAGGGACAAGTTGCACCCGGCACTATGGGAAACACAACATCAGTTCAGACAGTTTGCCAAGCTCTGAAGGTTTTGCTGAAAGCGAAAGGAATCGGGTTAAGAAAGGAGACTGTAGAGAATTTTTTAAAAGCAGTGGACCAGGTAGCTCCCTGGTTCCTGGTATCTGGACATCTCACAATGTCTAGTTGAAAAAAATTAGGAAAAGATTTGTGGTTTGCTGAAGAGCAAGGGGTACTAGCTAGAGGAGTGCTGCCAGTATGGAAATTGTTCAAAAACTGTATAGGAGGTGAGAAATGGTGTAGTGCGGAGCTGGAGAAGGGAAATGAGGCTCTGAATCAGGTTAGGGAAGAGCGCTCCCAGAATTCAGAGGTGAGAGAAGTGTCTAGTGAGGGAGAAATGTCGGAGGACAGAAGACTATCTAGAGAGCATAGCCGACAGTTTGGAGAAAATGAAAGTACGGGTTGAACCATTGGCTCCGGGGCCACCAACTTCGCCTCCTTATGCCCCAGGCAGAGTGGAAGGGCATAGTTTGCATCCTGAAACTTGGAGAGAGCTACAAACCCAGTGCTTTCCTATATTTCAGAATGCGCAGAGTAATTGCTACCATGAGCCGCTAGACTGGAAAATCTTTCAGAGGCTAGCCGAGGGAGTGCGCACCTATGGAGTTAGTGCTGTGTATGTTGTGGCACAATTAGAACACTTACACATGTATTGCATGACCCCTAATGACTGGAAAAATTTGGCTCATGCTTGCCTGACCTCTGGTCAATATTTAGATTGGAAGGCATGCTATATTGAATTTGCAGTGGAGTAGGCCGTTTTTAATGATTGCAATGGTCAGTCCGCCTGTGATCAGGACATGCTGATGGGACAATGAAAATTTGCAGCAGCTCAGACTAATTATCCAACTCAGGTATACGATCAGATCAATATCCTAGGCACTAGAGCTTGGAAATCTCTCCCAAATAGAGGGGAAGTAAGTGGAAATCTGACTAAGATTCTCCAAGGACCCACAGAGCCATTTGCAGACTTTGTGGCAAGGATGATGAAAGCGGGGGGACATGTTTTTGGAGATCTCGGTACTGCCATGCCTCTACTGAAACAGCTTATATTTGAATAGTGTACTAAGGAGTGTAGGCAAGTGATCACCCCATATAAGAGCAAAGGGTTAGAAGCCTGGATGAAGTTGTGCAGGGACCTGAGAGGGCTGCTAACTAGTGCAGGCCTAGCAGCTGCAGTTATGCAGATGTCACAAGGAAGAAATGGTCAAAAGAGTGGGACTTGTTTTGCATGTGGACAGCCTGGTCGCATGAAGCGTCAATGCCCACAGCGAGGCAGAAGTGACAGGCAACGAGCTCACCAACAGGGGGCGCCTGGGCTGTGCCTGAAGTGCAGAAAGGGAAATCACTGGGCCAATGAGTGCTGTTCAGTGAAGAACATCCATGGGCAGCCCTTGAACCCTGGTGTCCAGCCAAAAAACTGGGGGTGGGGTCCCCGACCCCAGGGCCATCAAATATATGGGGCAATGTTGGAAGGATGGGCAAACCTGAACCCACTGAAGCATTGGGACCAGCCAGGCAAGCAACCAAAGGCAGTGCAGAATTTGACCTCTGTTCCACTACCAGACTCATATTAACCCCCGAATGGGAACTCAGTTAGTGGATACAGACTTTAAGGACCCTTTACCTCTTGATAGTGTGGGATTAATTTTGGGGAGGAAATCTGTCACGATGCAGGGATTGGTAGTCTATCCTGGGGTAATAGATCCAGATTACACTGGGCAGGTAAAAATTATGGTCTCGTCCCCTCAAGGCATGTATGCGATTTCGCCAGGGGATAGAGTGGCTCAATTGGTTCTTCTGCCCAACGTTCATGCATGATTTCCTGCCAATAATCAGGAGCGAGGAAGTAAGGGCTTTGGGTCCACCGGTGCCTCTAATGTTTTCTGCTCCCTTGATCTTGACTCCCGGCTGCTACTGAAGCTAACAATTGATGGAAAGTCCACATCAGGCCTTTTATATACAGGTGCTGATCGTAGCATTATTAGCACCAGAGATTCGCCTACTGGGTGGCCGAAACAACAGTCAGAGCAGACCTTAAGAGGGCTGGGATACACCTAGATGCCAGTAATGAGCTCTAGCATGTTACACTGGAAGGATGACAAAGGCCATTCTGGTGACTTCCAACCCTATGTGTTGGCTGTTCCAATATCCTTGTGGGGCCGTGACTTAATGAAAGAGATGGGCTATGTGCTGACTAATGAAGGATGTTACAACTCACAAGCCAAAGAGATAGTGATGGACATGGGTTACCTCCCTGGAAAAGGGCTGGGCTGTGCCCTACCAGGCAAGGCCTCCCCTGTAACTGTCCACAAGAAAACAGATTGCGGCGGGCTGGGTTTTTCCTAGGGGCCACTGAGGGAGCGTTACCCATAACATGGAGGACTGAGGATTCAGTTTGGGTTCCTCAGTGGCCACTCCCCTCAGAAAAGTTGATTGCCGATCAGGTATTGGTACAGGAGCAACTAATCCAAGGCCATATATGCCTTTCTACTTTCCCCATGGAATACCTCCATATTTGTAATTAAAAAGAAATCAGGAAAGTGGAGATTATTACATGATTTAAGAGAAATTAATAAACAAATGGTGATAATAGAGCAGGTGCAGAGGGGGCTCTCATTGCCTTCCACCTTGCCCCGTGATTGGTCTCTTATAGTTCTAGATATTAAAGATTGCTTTTTCTCGATACCTTTACATCTTAAAGACATGGTTAGATTTGCTTTTACTGTGCCCTCACTAAATCATGATGAGCCGGATAAGAGGTTTGAATGGACAGTTTTGCCACAAGGTATGGCTAATAGTCCCACCATGTGTCAATTATATGTTGATGCAGCCCTAAAAAATGTTAGATCGGCCTTTCCAAAGGCGAAATGTTATCAATACATGGATGACATCCTTATTGCAGCCCCAAAGGAAGGTATGCTTGATGAGGCATATAGCTGTGTAGTATCTCAACTACAAAAATGGAATTTGGTTGTGGCTCCAGAAAAGGTTCAGAAGGATATGGTGGTAAACTACTTGGGGACTAAAATAACTGTGGATTCAGTGACTCCCCAGAAAATCCAAATTCATACTGATAAGTTAAAAATGCTAAATGATTTTCAAAAATTATTAAGAGATATTCAGTGAGTTTTGACATTATTTTTCTCTGACCAATAGACAGCTGCAACCACTCTATGATATTCTGCCAGTTGATTCTGCTCTATATTCTCCCAGACAACTCACTGGTGCTGCTCGAGCCACGTTACAACTGGTAGAGCAGGGCATCCAGACTGCGGCCTTAAAATGCTGGGATGAGTCACAATCCATTTTGCTGTGTATTCTGCCCACAGAGGCACAGCCTACAGGAGTTCTATGGCAAGGAACTCCTTTGCTTTGGATACATCCCAAGATTTCCCTGGCAAAGACACTTGTGCATTATCCCACTTCAGTGGCACAATTGGCTTTGCTAGGCATTCAACAATGCATACAGTATTTTGGCATCCCACCTAAAGATCTTATAATCCCTTATAATGTGAGACAACTAGAAGTATTGTCATCTACTATAGATGACTGGGCTATTCTGAGATGCAGTTTTCAAGGCAACTTTGCTAATCATTTCCCTAAGGATCCTGTCCTACAGTTGATTACCACTCATTCTGTAGTTTTCCTTCACATCACTTCAAAGAATCCTTTGCCAGATGCCCCACTTATCTTTACAGATGGTTCCAAGACAGGACAAGGAGCATATGTGGTGGCAGGGTCCTCTCCGGTTACCATACAATTTCCCCCTGCATCACCCCATGTTGGTGGTGCTGGTTAAAGTCAGTGGAACATAAAAGAAAAAGATAAGACAGGAAAGAGGGACCTGTGAAAAGAAGGAGGTATTTGGTAGGTTTATGATGGTAACAAGAAAGTGTTGGGGTGAGATAGACTAGACTATAATGCACTGTATAAATGTATGGAATTGACAAAGAATAAATACATTTTAACAAAAGGAGAAATCAGGTGGTATCACTGAATGATAGATGTTGGGAATTTTCTAACCTCTACAATTTGTGCTAAGTGAGGGGAAGTGTACAATCAGAGATTCTGTGTATCATTGTGTATGTTCCTAGGTAGAGAAAGAGAGACAGAGAGAGTGAGAGAGACAGAGAAAGACAGAGACACAGAAAGAGATTGGGAAGGAAGTGTAAACTTGTACTTCTAAATAGTATGTTTATGCACAGGCTCTTGTACACCTGGAACAGCAGAGAGTCTGGGGCACAGGCCCGGTGAGATTACACTGTGAGGTCTCGGAGCCTAGGGAGTGCTTTGCTGTGTTCACTGGAAAAGGGTCCTTTCAGGCCCACAGTGAGGGCCTGGCCTCTGTCAGCAGGAATCAAAACTGCCCAGAAAGACTGTGCTTGTGGAATAGCCCCACAGGTTCCTTTGTACCTGGACCAGCAGGGTGCCTGGGGCACAGGCCCTGGGAGGTCTTACCAGGAGTTCTCAGAATGCAGAGAGTGCTGTACTCTCTGGAAAAGGGTCCTTTTTGGCCTAAAGAAAGGGACAGCTCTCTGCCAATAGGACTGAAGACCTGTGGGCAGAGGGGTTAGCTCCAAGAACAGTCTCACAAGAGCTCCCACACCTGAGCCCACAAAGACAGAACTGAGACACTGCCATCAGAACTCACTGCTTACCCACAAAAAGCTGAATATTCAGAAGCAATTTTCTTCCTGAATCCACCAGCCCTCAGATCCACAGGAGACATAGGTGCCAGTAAGTGACAAGAAGATCACCTATAATCACAGATAACAAGATGGCAAGAGGAAAGTAAAAGAACATAAGCAATGGAAACCAAGACAACCTGGAAACATCAGAACCCAGCTCTCCCACCACAGCAAGTAGTGGATTGCCAAACACACCAGAAAAACAAGACTTAACACTTGAAATCATACTTCATAATGATGCTGGAGATCTTACAGAAGCTGGTGAATAACTTTCTTAAACAATGACAGGAGAATGAGGAGAAACACTTAAAAACTACAGGAAAGCATAACCAAAAAATTATAGAATTGAAAACAGAAATAGAAACTATAAAGAAAGCACAAAAGAGATAACCCTGGAGATAAAATCCTAAAAAAGAAATCAGAAGTCACAGATGCAAGCATCACCAACAGTCTACAAGAAATGGAAGAAAGGATCTCAGGGGATGAAGACAACATAGAAAACATAGACAAAACAGTCAGAGAAGATGCAAAAACAAAAAAGCTCCCAACAAAAACTGTCTAGTAGATCCAGGACATAATGAGAAGACCAAACCTAAAGGTATGAGGTGTAGAAAAGGGCAAAAAATATCCACTAAAAAGCACAGTAAATATCTTCAACAAAATCATAGAAGAAAAACTTTGCTACAATTAAGAACGAGATGACCATGAGCATAAAAGACGTCCACAGAAATCCAAATAGATTGGATCAGAAAAGAAGTTCTTCCTGACACATAATAGTCAAAAAACAAAATATTCAAAACAAAGAAAGATTACTATAAGCAGTAAGGGAAAAAGAACATTTAACATATAAAGGCAGACCAACCAGGATTACACCAGACTCTTAAACAGATAATATGAAAGCTAGAAGATCCTGAAAAGACTTTATACAGTCTCAAAGAGAACACAAATGTCAGCCCAGGTTACTATATTCAGCAAAACTTCCAATTAAAATAGATGGAGAGACCAAGATATTTCAGGACAAAACTAAATTTATAACATATCTGAGTACAAATCCAGCCCAAAAAAGAATAATAGATGGAAAATCCAAAACAAGAAGAAAAACTATACCCTAGGAAAAGCAAGAAATTAACTATGCAAGTAAACCAAAAGAAGAAACACAATCATAACTCTACCTCAAACAACAAAAATAGCAGGAAACAGCAACCACTATCCCTTAATATCAGTTAACATAAATGGACTCAGTTCCCCAATAAAAAACATAGACTATTAGACTGGATACATAAACAGGATTCAACCTTTAGCTGCATACAGGAAACTCATCTCAGAGACAAAGACAGACACTACCTCAGAGTAAAAGGCTGGGAAAAAACTTCCAAGCAAATGGCCCCAAGAAATAAGCTGGGAGAAGCCATTCTAATATCGAATAAAATAAAATTTCAACCAAAAGTTATCAAAAAAGATGAGAAAGGACACTCATTAATCATTACTGGGAAAATCTATCAATATAAATTCTCAATCCTAAACATCTACGCTCCAAATACAAGAGCACCCACATTCATAAAAGAAACCTCACGAAAGGTCAAAACATATATTGTTCCACACATAATAATAGTGGGATTCTTCAACACCCCACTCTCATCAATGGACAAATCAGGGAAGCAGAAAATGAACAGAGATACAGTGAAACTAGCAGAGGTTATGCACCAATTGATATTAACAGACATCTATAGAACATTTCATCCTAAAACAAAAGAATATAACTTCTTATCAGCACTGCACAGAAGCATTTCAAAAATTGACCATATAGTTGGTCACAAAACAAGCCTCAAGAGATATAAGAATACTGAAATACTTCCATGCATCCTATCAGATCACCATGGACTAAGGCTGGTATTTAATAACAACAAAGACAACCAAAAGTCCACATACACATGGAAGCTGAACAATGCTCTATTCAACATTAAAATGGTCATAGAAGAAATAAAAAAAGAAATTAAGGATCTTTTAGAATTTAATGAAAATGAAAGCATGGCATACTCAAAGGTATGATATGCAATAAAGTAGTACTAAGAGAAAAACTCATAGCTCTGAGTGCCTACAAAAAAAAAAAACCCCAAAAAACCAAAAAAACAAACAAACAAACAAAAACAACAACAACAAAAAACTGGAGAGAGGATATACTTGCAGCATGAAAGCACAGCTGAAAGCTCTAGAATGGAAAAAAAAAAAGCAGTCACACCCAAGAGGAGTAGATGACAGGAAACAATCAAACTCAGAGTAGAAATCAACAAAGTAGAAACAAAAAGAACCATACAAAGATTCAACAAAATGAGGAGCTGGTTATTTGAGAAAATCAACAAGATCGATAATTTCTTAGCCAGATTAACTAGAAGTCACATAGAGAATATCCAAATAAACAGAATCAGAAAGTAAAGGGGAGGCATAACAACTGAAACTGAGGAAATTCAAGAAATCATCAGATCCTACTACAACAGACGATACTTAACAAAACTGGAAAATCTGAAGGAAATGAATAAATTTCTAGAAAGACACCAGGTACCAAAGTTAAATGAGAATCTGCTAAACTATCTAAATAACCCCATAACACCTAAAGATATTGAAGCAGTCATCAAAAGCCTCCCAACCAAAAAAAAAAAAAAAAAAAAAAGCCCAGGACTAGAAGGATTCAGTGCAGAATTCTATCAAGCATTTACCAACAACCATTACTCTCCAAACTATTCCACAAAATTTAGTCAGATGGAACACTACCAGACTCATACTTCGAAGCTACAATAAATCTCCTGAACCACACAAAGACGCTACATGGAAAGAGAACTTCAGACCCATCTTCCTTATAAAAATTTATGCAAAAATACTCAATAAAATTGTTCAAACCAAATCTAATTACACATCAAAACAATCATTCACCATGATCAAGTAGGCTTCATCACTGGGATGCAGGGATGGTTTATTATACAGAAATCCATCATCATAATCCACCATATAAAGAAACTTAAAGAAAAAAGAAACACATGATCGTCTCACTAGTTGCTGAGAAAGCATTTGACAAAATTCAACACCCCTTCATGTTAAACTTGGAAAAAGCATAAATCCAAAGCCCATATCTAAACATAGTAAAAACAATATACAGCAAACCAATAGCCAATATCAAACTAGACTGAGAGAATCTTGGAGCAATCCCACTAAAATCAGGGACTAGACAAGGCTGCCTACTGTACCATTACCTATTCAGTATAGTATTGAAGTCCTGGCTGGAGCAACTGACACATAAAGGATATCTTTTTTTTATTTTACGTATTACTTTATTTATTCCCATAACAATATTTCAGATAAAGGATATCAAAGGGATATAAATCTGAAAGGAGAAAGTCAAAATATCACTATTTGCGAATGACATGATAGTATACCTAAGTGACTCCAAAAATTTGACCAGAGAACTTTTACAGCTGAGAAACAACTTTAGCAATTGGCTATATATAAAATTCACTCAAACAAATCAGTATCTTTCCTTTACTCAAAGGTTCAACTGGCAGTCAGCTTGCAGAAGAAGGCAAATTGATCCTTTCTTATCTTTTTGTACAAAGCTCAAGTACAAGTGGATCAAAGATCTTCACATAAAACCAGGTACACTGAAACTATTAGAAGAGAAAGTGGGGGAAAGCTTAAAACACATAGGAACAGGGGAAAATTTCCACTTCTGGGTATATACTCCAAAGATATTCCAACATATAATAAGGACGCTCCACCTTGTTCAAAGCAGCCTTATTTATGAAAGCCAGAAGCTGGAAATAACCCAGATGTCCTTCAGTAGATTAATGGATACAGAAACTGTGGTACATTTATACAATAGAGTACTATTCAGCTATTAGAAACAATGACGTTTAGAATATCTGGGGCAAATGGATGTATCTTGAGAATATCATCCTGATTGAGGTAACCCAGTCACAAAAGAGCAGACATAATATACCATCATTAATAATTTGATACTAACCCCCCAAAAATCTGAGTACCTAAGAAACAACTCACAGACCATATGAAGTTCAAAAAATAAATAAATAAATAAATAAGGGCCAAAAGTGGGAGCCTTAGTTCTTCTTAGAAAAAAAAATAAGTGTATAGTGGGTTACACCTAGACCTTAAATCATTAATAATTCAAGAGCTAAGAATGTAGTCTTGTGGCAATTCTTACTACTTAAAAAGCATTATATTTAATCTTACACACCAAGAAAACTTTGACTATTTCCATGTTACATTTTGTTTTACAGGTACTTTATGCTCATTGTCACTAGTAAGATTTTAATGCATATCATCAAACCTTTAAAAAAAAATCAAGTACTGACAAAAATATATTCATAATAGTTTTATGCAAAATGCCTTTAAAATATGTACATTTATTTCTGTTTTTTAAAATAATGATGTTAAAAAATAAAATAAAAATTGCAACATCCTAAACAAAAAATAGTATGTTTATGAATAAAAATAGTTTAAAGGAATCTAATAAAAAACTATGAGCATCAATGCAAAATTTAGCAAAGTTTTATGATGAACAAAAAATCAGTTGAATTTATAAATTTAACTTTGGGCAGTGCAGAAAATGTGAGGTATATAGTAATTAACTTAATGAAGTAGTTGATAAAGTATACCTCAAACTGCAAGATATTCCTGAGAGAAGGTAATGGAAATTTCGTAGAAAATTGAGCATATTCACTTTAGGTAACTTAAGAATAGTCAGTTGTTAATCTACTTAAACTCAAATAAAATAAATACAACCAACCCTCCAATACATTGATATTTTTATTTTGAAGTTGATTTTAAAGTGCATTTAGGATTGTATGGTAATTGTTTTGGCTATATCCTCTGCTCTCTTCCATGAGTCTTTTTGCCCCAAACATTAAAAAACCACACTCCAAGGGAAAACCTCTCTGTGATCGATATACCCATCCTGGATGGACAATGGATCTTCAACAAACCCTTAGTGGATTCAGTCCACATGGCCAGGCATGATAGAGTTCCACAAGGATGCAGATATATTTATATTTCTTAATGAGATTAAGGGGTGCAATTTTAAGAATGTGGCAGAGTGGACTAAGAATTCTCTTGGTGTACATGCATGGTTTGTTTGACTAAGGAACAGTTAACCACCTATTAAGACCATTGCAAGCTTAGATCATGCCACAAGGACAACCCACTCTCAACATCTCAGAATACCTTTGCTTTCCTCTGAGAAATGGATGCTCAAGAGAGAAGGAAAGAAAATTAAAGTAAAGGGGGGGGACGGGAGGGGAGGAGAGGGGTGGAGAGGGGTGGGGAGGAGAGGAGAGGAAAGGAAAGGAATGGAGAGAGGAAGAGAGGGGAGGGAGGGGAGAGGAGAGGAGAGGAAAGACAAGGAATGGAGAGAGGAAGAGAGGGGAGGGAGGGGAGAGGAGAGGAAAGAAAAGGAAAGGAAAGGAAAGGGAAGGGAAGGGAAGGGAAGGGAAGGGAAGGGAAGGGAAGGGAAGGAAAGGAAAGGAAAGGAAAGGAAAGGAAAGGAAAGGAAAGGAAAGGAAAGGAAAGGAAAGGAAAGGAAAGGAAGCGACCCTTACATTGCTCACTTTGGCATCAGTGGCCATTACTGAGGATTATTAGAAGCTATGTTTGGAAGAAGGAGAGCTGCTGACATTGCCAAAATTCCTCTACTGTCTCTCATCACTAATAATTGTGGTTGCTTTCTGCAATAGCAACTGCTTTTAGGAAAGACTTCATTAACATTCCTCTGTCTTGCTGAGTCTCCCACAGTTCCCAGCAGCCAGCCACATTTCCAAACTAGTCGAAGGTCAAAATTCTGTATTTCCATGGAATCTGCATGCAGACTGCATGTGTCTCCACTTCTCCTTCAGAAACAGAACACTAGCAAGGATTTGCCCTCTGATTGCAGCAGTTTTGTTCACAGAGTGGTGACATTTTTCTCTACCAATCCAGTCAAGTTAGGTGTTCTCTAAATGAATGAAGCTTAGCACTAATTAAAGTGTATTCTTTTGTTAAATTCCTTAGCATTTACTGATTGTCCTGTCTCTAGCATCTAGCTGTCCTGTAACTTAAGCTTCTGTAAACCAGGTGTTTTCAGAGGCTGATTTGACAGGTATTAGTTAGTGTGTTTTAGACTGGATGATCACTGAGTTTTTTCATGATGTTTTCCCATAGATAATTCTCATTTCCAGTGAACTCTGGAAGCTCAGCTGCTATCTTACTGTCATCCTCTCTGCTGTCCCTTTCTGGCAGACAGAAGCTCATTCCCAGGCAGGAAGGCTCTTCTTTTAGAGTACACTCAATGGTTATTGTTCCATTACCATGATTCAAGTTGCTTCACTCTTCTTTCGAAAGCTACATGGTAGAGTATAGCAAAACTTTTGATATTGCTTCTAAAATATTTCTAAAAAGAACAATATCACCTCCTACATTCAAATTGTATATCTTCTCTTTGCTGACTGAATACCCTTCGATCATTGGATGGGTTTGTACACAATGGGTATCCAACATCCTATCACTCATGCTCTACTTCTGTGGACACATTTAGTGTTTAAATTCATTTACTATTTATTGTACCAGGAATAAGTATACCATAGTAAGATTCCAGAAAAGATTCAGGAGAACTAAGTTATTTATTTATTTATTTATTTGTTGGTTCATTTTTAGTAAAACCATTTGATTTTCTATTGATTTCTTTGCTTCAGGTGGTTCATGTATGCTCAGCATCCAAGAGTCCTCCAACTTTCTCAGGCCAATGGAGTTCATTCTCTGCACACACAGAGCTGTTCTGAATGTTGTGCAGCATTCTACATTTACCCTGTGTGATGCCTAATAGAAGTAAAAGCCTCTGAGCCACCCCAGTGAAGAATTTTCTTGATCACATTACTCCAAACAGAAAGATCTACACTTAATGCAAACTGGTGTTCCTGGAGGTAAACCCATGAAAGGAAGTGAAAGAAGGAAACAGTTTCTTGCCTGCTGGCTCTCACTCTTCCTGAAAAATTCATATACCCTGTTACAGTATCCATTTATCAAATGTAGAGTTAACTTTGTTTCATTTCAATGAAGACTGAAGACCAACTATTCTCCATCAATCTGCCAGGCCCTCAGCTCTCAGACTGCAACTGCTAAGAAATCCAATCTAATGATCTTAACTAAAGGTTTTTATTTTTATTTTTGTTCCTTCATCTTCTTCCTACAACTTTATTTTAAAAAGAGAGAGACATATGTACAGATTTTAAGAAGCATTTTGGCATAAAAGTATATGAACATATTTTTGACAGTACTTGATTCTTTTAAAGAGTTGATAGTATGCATTGAAATCTTACTAGTTACCATAAGCATAAAATACATGTAAAACAAAACATAACATGGAAATAGTCAAAGTTTTCTTGGTGTGTATAGATTAGACTTAATTATTTTTAAATACCAAAAATTGCAACAAAGCTATCTTCTTAGCTCTTGGGTTATTAATGATTTAAAGTCTAGATGTACCCTACCCAGGCTATTATACACTTGTTGTTGGTGTTTTTTTTTTTTTTTTTTCATACAGACTGAGGCTTCCACGTTTTGCCCTTTCTATTTTTGAGCTTCGGATGATCTATGACTTGTTTCTTGGGTATTCAGAGCTTTCTGGGGCTAGTATCCACTTATCAGTGATTACATATTATGGCTGGCTGTTCTTTTGTGATTGGGTTACCTTACACAGCATGATATTCTCTAGATACATCTATTTTCCTAAGAATTTCGTAAAGTCATTGTTTCTAGTAGCTGAATAATACTCCATTGTGTAAATATACCACAATTTTTGTATCTTTAGATTCTACTACAAAAGCCTATACTCAACAAAACTGGAAAATCTGAAAGAAATGGATAAATTTCTAGAATGATACCAGATATCAAAGTTAAATCAGGAGCAGATAAATAATCTAAATAATTCCATAACATCTAAAGAAATAGAAGCAGTCATCAAAAGCCTCCTAACTAAAACAAGCCCTGGACCAGAAAGATTTAGTACAGAATTCTATCAGATATTTATTGACAACCTAATACCAATACTCTCCAAACTATTCCACAAAATAGAGTCAGATGTAGCAATACCCAACTCATTCTTTGAAGCCACAACAACTCTCATTCCTAAACTACAGGAAGACCCCACAAGAAAAGAGAACTTCAGACCAATCTTCATTATGAACATTGATGCAAAAATACTCAACAAATTTCTTGCAAACTAAATCCAAGAACACATCAAAACGATCATTCACCATGATCAAGTAAGCTTCATCCCTGGGATGCAGGGATGGTTTAATATATGGAAATCCATCAACGCAATCCACTATATAAACAAACTCAAAGAAAATAGCCACATGGTGATCTCACTAGTTGCTGAGAAAGCATTTGACAAAATTCAATATCTGTTCATGTTAAAAGTCTTGGAAAGAGCAGGAATCCAAGGCCCATACCAAAACATAATAAAAGCAATACACAGCAAACCAATAGCCAACATGGTTAGAAACTTGAATCAATTCCACTAAAATCAGGGACTAGACAAGGCTGCCCACTGTCCCCTACCTATTCAACATAGTACTGGAATTCCTGGCCAGAGCAATTAGACAGCAAAAGGAAATCTAAGGGATTCAAACCAGAAAGGAAGAAGTAAAAATATCACTATTTGCAGATGACATGATTATATACTTATGTGACCCCCAAAAATTACATCAGAGAACTTTTACAGCTGATAAACAACTTCAGCAAAGTGACTGGATATAAAATTAACTCAAACATATCAGTAGCCTTCCTCTAATCAAAGGACAAACATGCTGAGAAAAACAATTAGGAAAAAGATATTTTTAACAATAGTCACAAACAATATGAAATACCTTGGTGTGACCCTAACTAAGCAAGTAAAGGACCTGTGTGACAAGAACTTTAGATCTCTAAAGAAGGAAATTGAAGATCTCAGAAGATGGAAAGATCTTTCATACTCATGGATTAGAAGGATCAAAATTGTAAAAATGACCATCTTACCAAAAGCAATTTACAGATTCAAACAAAAAATCTAAAATATCAAAATACATCCTCAACAACAAGAAAAAAATCTGTGGGAATCACCATCCCTGACCTTAAGCTATATTACAAGGTAGTTGTTTTAAAAACCACATAGTACTGGTAGAGAGATAGGCAGGTAGATTAATGGAACAGAATAGAAGATCCAGAAATGAACTCTCACATATATGGTCACTTTCTTTTTGACAAAGGGGCTGAAAACATTCAATGGAAAAAGGACAGCCTCTTCAACAGATGGTATTGGCTCAACTGGCAGTCAGTATGCAGAAGAATGAAAATAGACCCTTTCTTATATCCTTGTACAAAGCTCAAGTGCCAGTGGATCAAAGATTTCCACATTAAACCAGGTACACTGAAACTATTAGAAGAAAAAAATAGGAAAAACCTTAGCATACATAGGCACATGGGAAATTTTCCTGAACAAAACACCAATGGCTTGTGCTCTAAGACCAAGGATCAACAAATGGGACTTAATGAGATTGCAAAGTTTGTAAGGCTAAGGACACTATCAAGAAAACAAAACAGTAGCCAACAGATTGGGAAAAGTTTTTTACCAACCCCACACCTGTTAGAGGTTTAATATTCAATATATACAAATAACTCAAGAAGCCAGACTCCAGAGAATTAAAAAATACCATTTAAAAATGAAATACAGAGCTAAACAAAGAATTCTCAAAAATTCTGAGGAATATCGAGTGGCTGAGAAGCATCTAAGGAAGTGCTCAACATTCCTAGCCATCAGGGAAATGCAAATCAAAACATCCCTGAGATTCCACCTCACACCAGTCATAATGGGTAAGAGAAAAACTCTAGATGACAGCAGATGCTGGCGAGGATGTGGAGAAAGAGGAACACTCATCCACTGTTGGTGGGGCTGTAAGCTGGGTCAACCACTTTGGAAATCAGTCTGGCATTTCCTCTGAAAACTGGACATAGTACTACCTGAAGATCCAGTTATTCCACTTCTGGGCATATACCCCAGAGATGCTCCAACATACAATAAGGACACATGCTCCACCATGTTCATAGCAGCCCTATTTATAATACCCAGAAGCTGGAAAGAACCCAGATGCCCTTTAGTTGATGAATGGAAACTACAGATTTTAGCCTCACTAACCTAAAGTAGTGGGCAACCTTGGCTACAAACAGTAAGTAAATCTAATAAATCACATACACATATGTGATAACAAATACATGTAAATAATTAATGTATGTATATCAATTCCACCAGTTTTGTTTCTTTAGAGAATTTGGAGCAAAATGCTTGTGAGATTTCATATATATTAGTGACCTACACATATCATGTAAAAAACATTGTTATTATCATATGAATTAAGTAGTATTGACTACCTGCATTCTTTTCTTATCTCTGCCCTAGTACATTGCAAGTTCTTATTTTTCTGATTCTAGGTCTGGCCATGTAACTCATTTGAACAAACAGAGCAAGAACATGAAAGAACAGATGTGTGATAAGGGTTGGCAATGGGAATTTGTCTCTAACCTCTGTCAGAACCAGAAGGCCTTGGGTGACGAAGCTCAAACTTGCCCGTGGCAGGACAAAGAGTGGAGAAGGGTGACCAGTCAGGCTAGTCAACCTGCAGTTGATTGCAGACAGGTGAGTCTTGGCCAAGCTAAATAAAACAAACCCTAGGTCACCAGAACTGTGTGAGCAGCCTACAACATGATTTTATAGCTAATAAATGTCATTATTTTAGGCATCAATATCTCAAGGTAGTGTTTCTCAAACTATATAACCCAATTTCAGCAATATCTAACTGGCTATCTGTTATTTTAACCTCAAACACCACAGACTTAACAAGCTCCTGTTTTGACTGGGATGTGAAAAGCCCTCAGAAGCCATGTTTGAATACATGGTGTCTAGCTGGTGGTATCCTTCGGGACGTGGTTGGACCTCTAGAAGGGAGATACTCATAGGAGGAAGTGGGTTATGGTGGAAGAAAGCATTACTGACCATAGCCTGAATCGAGTTCTGGGTGACTTCTTTGTGTTTGAGTTCTCTGAGATCTGAAGAGTTGCAGTTACCTGTTTCTAACGTCAGACTGTGGCTTAGGTGCCCTACCTAGAATTATACCCCTCAAAGCATGAACTTGAAGGAATCCTTTCCCTTCAGTCTGCTGACATTAGGCATTCTCTTTCATCAGTGACAAAACGTGTCAACAGTTCTATCTTTGGCATGTCATGCAGATTTTCTGAAATAAAGGACTGATTGGAAAACATTTTTCTGGTGTTTATTTTGTCCAGTTCTGTGCTCAGCCTGCTAAAAACTATTCTACACACAGTCAGTAAATTGAAAGAAAAAGTTCACTGAAATTAAAAGTTGTGATTTTCTGGCTGCTATTTAATCTGAAGCTTGTGATCTACTTTGTAATATCTCAATATTCTTTTGTATCATTCACAAAGCTTAAAGTATTTGAAAATAACTTACCCTCAGAAAAAATTAAGGCTTCTTGTCAATATTAGCCAGACTGTATATATAAAAGCAGATAACTCTATGTGCAATGTGAAGAGGTTGTTTTCATTTTCAATTTCTCTTTTTGCTTCATTTACATTCATACCTTTGTCCCTCCTTCCTGAGACCAGTAATTATTGTTTACCGTCTGAACAGAAGTGCTGAAATCATCAGTGCAGAGTTTTTGGGGGTGGGAATGAAAAATGACATTTCCTTCATGATTAGTAGCAGGAAATACCAGAAATCTGGTCCAAATATCCTTTTCTCCTGGGAGTTGATTGTTACTTCTTATTTGTTTTCAACAGAAAAAGCAACATCTCTACTTCAGTGAAACTCATTCTTATTCAGTTGCTGTACTTACAAAGGTAAAAACCTTCCAAACCATGTCAAAAACAAAACAAACAAAAAGGAAACAAAACAAAAACCTAGTGATTGAAAACTGTGGAAAGGAGATTCAGTGGGAATCCAAAGTGGAAATCCCCATAGGCCAATCTCTAGTCCTTGGGATTTTGGAATTTGTTGCTCATAATTTTTCTTTCCTTTCATGTGATGTATGTATGGTAATAAAGCCTAGCTTATCAGATGTTTGTGAAGCCTAAAATAAATAAAGTACATAGATTTTGAACAAGTGTAGTTTTAGCTATTGAACGAGCTGCTAACAAGCATCTATGGATCATTTTCAGGAACACTGTGCTGAGGTGTTGGCTGAAGTGCAGCGTTCCACCACAGCTTCGGGAGCCCAAGCTAATCATAGTCTGTCTGTTAGAGTCAGCTGCTATTTCTCCTCCAGAATGGCTTTTGGAAATTTGATCACAATGTCTTTGCTCTCAGTAAATGAACATTTAATATGATGTTCGTTTACCTTATATGGCTATATTTATCTGAAAAGAAGCCTGGAAAACTTAGTCCTTATTCTAAGTCGTGATGTGCCCAATTAAAACTTTCAGATTTAATTATTATGACAAAATGAATATTATAGGGATAAATTAAAATTTTTGTTTTTGCTACATATGATCCCACATTACCTATAGCCAGTCCTTGAGAGATGTTTAGTTAGAAAATAGTCTATTAGTAAATGAGTGCTCATACACTGTCTCCTTTTCCTCCTTCTTCCCCTTCCTCACTCCTTCTTTCCTTCTGTCTTTCCATAGTTTTTGACTCATAATGATAGCTGCACTCACATGTCCTTGCACATCCATCTTTCTGTGTTTTATAAACAAGGCTTCACTTCTTATATAATAAAGAAGAAAAAACCCAAACATTTCATGTGTCTGTGAGAAGCAAAAAAAAAAAAAATTAAGCCACCTCTGCTGATGCCTCAGGTAAACAGGTTTGGAAGGACACATCAGGGAAACGAGCCAAACATGATACAACTAACTTCTCCCACTAAATTCCATGCTTTGAAATGTCTCCATTCATTTTGACATTGTGCTCTCACATTTCAATGTGACTTAAGTTGTCTTTGGAATGTTGTAGTTAAAAGCTCCTTTCTTGGTAAGGTGATGTGAGAGGTGGATTGCCTTTAGTGGTATGGTTTAGAAGGTTCTCCTTTCTTTCTTCATAGGAGCTTCTCCTGGAAGGAGTTTTTTTGGCCTCTCTGTATCTTCTATTAAGATGTAGAAGTGTGTCTTGCACACATTTCTGCTAAGGGGACACCCGCTGTGCAGTGCTACCACGCTCTTTGGACCTTCAGCCTCCAAAACTTTGAACTATGTTTTCTTTACAAAGATTTCTTGAGTCTTTCATGATAGTAATGAGAACTAAACCAATATGGTTTTGTTTCCTTATTTTTCCTTTTTCTAGAGATTTTTAGTCCCCCAGATTTTCCAATATACATTTCTGCATGTAGTGTTCATACTTTGACTAATTCATTTTGTCACGTATGCAGCTTTACATTGTATGCTAGTGACAAGTGTCCATAATCTTACTCATAATAAAAACTGTTCTGCAAATTCATTTCACATATAAAAATCTGTATTAGTTTGCTACATCATGTTAACAAATTTCTACAGATTTGTCATTTAAAAGAGTTGCAACTTTTTCTTAAGAATTATGGAGTTCACTGGTTCAAAATCAGTTTATTTGAGAGACTCTCAGGAAACATTCATACCACACTCTATTTCATGTTGCAACCACGTGCTAGGTTCCTAGACATGCTTTGGATGAATTTGTCTGGTTTCTGATCCTTCCTTTCCATACTTTCTCCCCTGTGTCTAATTTTTCTTGCTTCTCTACTACTAAGGTTGCTGTCATTGTATTTGGAGCCCAACTATGTAAACCAGCTTCATCTTATTTGGAAAGCTATCACTTGGCTGCATTCAGAAAGCACTGTGAAATTTACAAACTCTAGGAATGAAGCCTGTTGTCTATGGGTGTTGTGGTGGTTTGGATGAGAATAGTTCTCATATGCCATGTTTGAATACTTGGCTCGCAGCAGTGAAATCGACTGTGAAAGATCATGAGAGGTCACAATGTTGGAAGGGGTATGTGACTAGGTGTAGGCTATGAGGTTTTAGCACTCCCATTCCTAGGATTCTCCCCCTGCCTCCTGTGATTCAGGTCTGAGTTCTCAGCTGTTCTTGTCTGCATGCGCTTGTGCGTATCTACCAGCTGAAATGATAAGCCTATTTAAATACTTTCTTGTATGAATTGCCTTGGTCATGGTGTTTTCTCACAGCAATAGAAACCCTAACTAATACAGGCGTCCATCTTCCAACCGACATTATAAATATTGCATAACTTCTCATATTTGGCAGTATTAAGATGGTCCAGTTAAGTCTTTGTACTGAATGTTAAAAAGATTATAGGATTTTTTCCCTTTATAACAATTTTAGCAAAATGTGTTTTTCATCAAATAATTTTTTTTTCTTATAGAAGCAACGTATCCACATTGCACATGTTATCTGTTAGCTAGTTCCTAGATTAGACAAAAGACTTCCAATAACTGAAGTGCTAGACCATGAGCTCTTCTTAGTTGATTGACTTTGACCTTCTCTCGAATAATTCAGCAAAGCATAGGGCATTAGAGAAACCACAGAAAATGTTTGAGATTGTTTTGCTAAGGACATCAGCATCCAGTAGTCATTCACAACCTTGAGCAAAATACTTCTCTCTGGCTGGAAGCACAAACCTTTTGTTTTGCACTGTACTCAAGGACACCTGCTTTTCTGGGTGAAGTTAACAATAACAGGCAACTTGATTAAATTGGCTTCAGTTTTTGCTTAGGGGTTAGAATGCACATACTTATGTCAATGCATAATTCTGTGTTAATAGACATTTTGACTATAAACTGTGAGAAATGGGAGAAAATATTTATTTATGTGCATGTTGTACTAAATTACACTTTCTTTAAATATATATTAATATTTCTGCAGCATATATTTCAAATTGTTTTTATTGCTATTTAAAGATGATGACAGGAAATTTTATCTTTGAAATTTTGATTGACTAGACTAAAGAGGAAAGAAGACAGAGTTCAGGAAGACAGATGTAACAATTCTGACAAAAGAGCCCAGGATGAACCCAGCTTTTTGTTACAGATTTGGGGTAAAGGGCACATGTTGATGTTAAAATGGAAGGCTAGGAAATGGAATTTCTCAACACTGTGATAAGGCTGGCAGGCATTTGCCTGACAGGAGAAAAGGTTTGTTTGTTTTCTTCGTTTGTTTGTCCATGGCACAACAGACTGGTGTTTTCCTCTCTTCTGCTAACAATTTAGATCATGCTGTGAGGCTTGAGATGCTCAACTCCATGGGTATTAATAAAAGCATTTTCCCTTCCTGACAATGAAATGTGCACTGAGTTGACTTTGGTATCAATACCAATTAACAGTATGTTTCAGTGAAGAATTAAATCCAGCAGTACCTGCTATTTCAATGTCTCATATACGGATTTCTTTTTAAAGCATTATAGGAAGGAGTAAATAGTGCTGATCCTTCCCTTAAAGGATGTAACTTCTGAAATCTAGACAGAAAGTGAACTCAGTTTCATGCATTTGGCAGGGTTTGGGTCACATGTGGTCACACAAGGCCAGGCCTACAGCAGCCTTCCTGTGAGCAGTGTGCTCGAGAGACCAGCTGGCACATAATTTATTGATACAGTAGCTCCTCTCATTAGACATTTCTTTTTTCACATTCTTTGTCTCTCAGGGTGCAGAAAGAAATCTTCTCTCTGGTTTACCTTTGTGTCAGAGGACAATGCAATGAACTTACACAGGTTTTCCCCTAGCAACCTCCATTTGAAAGCCCTATTTGAAAATTAAATTCCTATACATAATGGGTTACCAGACTGGCCTGTCACCCATAATGTTTCAAAGGACAGGTAGAATCAATTGATCTGGAAAGCATCTGGTTTTCTATGTTATATTTTGCCAGGGACCCTATGTGTAGTAAAGAAAACCGTTATGAACTCCCTGGGAAGCATTCTATTCTAAGTATAAAGCACTGAGCACCAAAATAAGAAATTTGGAATTGTGGATTTTAACTTTGACTATTATAAATTAACCATAATCTAAGAAGAATGATTTTCTTGTTTACCTTTTACTTTATAGTAAAAATAGTAATAAGTTTGAATTATTTTATAAATAACTAGGATACGTATTTATACATATATGTGTGTATTTACCTATATGTGCATATATATTTAAAAATATAAGTATTATATAAGAAAAAATTAAAATATTGATGATGGTTTCATATTTATTGGAGGTAAATATATACATATTGTGATGGTTTATAAGGCCAGGGACGGGCACTATTAGAAGGTATAGCCTTGTTGGAGTAGGTGTGTCACTGAGGGTGTGGGCTTTAATACCCTAAGCCTACCTGCCTGGAAGGGTGTATTGTACTAGTAGCCTTCAGATGAAGATGTAGAACTGTCAGCTCCTCCTGTACCATGCCTGTCTGAACACTGCCATGGTCCCACCATGATAATAATGGACTGAACCTCTGAACCTGTAAGCCAGCCGCAATTAAATGTTGTCCTTAAAAGAGATGCCTTGGTCATGGTGTCTGTTCACAGCAGTAATACTCTAACTACAACTTATATATGTGTGTTTGTGTATGTGCTTATATGTGTATGACATATATTCATTTATATAAAGATATATACATAAGAACAGTTAATGCTTGTAGTTATTTGTGACATGGCCTCTGGTCCATGCACCTAAAACTATGACTGCATTTAAGTGGTTCCATCTGGAAAACAAAAGTGAAGTTGAGAAACTATTAAACCTTCTCGATCCCAGACCACATCTCCCTAGAGTTCACAATCTGGCATGCCTGGAAATATTTCACAACATTCTATACTTTAGAAAAAAAAATCCTTCTTGAAACAATACAAATTCCTCCAGTGTTCAGCCTATTCAGAAAACCACCTAATGTGTGGCTGAACGGCCAGAGCAGCCACAGCAAAAGTGCTTCTCTAGGTAGAAAACAGGCAAGAGAGCTGCTCATTGTGGCACTTGATGAGAGGGTGCTGAAACCCGTAGCACAGCCATTGATACACAGCAGAAAAACAAACAAAAGCAGCAAACCCTCATGGGCCTTCCAGAAAGAAATTTTACCCACATGGAATGCAAAAAGAATGTCCAGCAGCCAGAGCTTCCATCCCACTGGTGGTCTTCTCTTGGGTACTTTATCTCCTCCTCTGTGAACAATAGGAAGATCCATTCCAGAGATGCTTCTTGATGCAGGAGCTGTGTGCATACCACTGATGAAATTTTTAATGAAGGTCAGGCTGTCAGTCATCTAGACTTGCAATTTTTCTGATGGTACATGCAGGGTTGGGCAGTTAGTAGAAGTGTACACTGACCATATTGCTCAATCAGGAGCATGTCTATCCCATGATTGAAAGGAAGCATGAGGAGGAAGATGGGACAAAGAACAGTATAAAGAAAACTTGGAGTCATCATTCTGTATCCTGGATGGATCTCTGTGGAGTTAATGATATCAACCACCTGTGCTGCTATACCGGCCTCACACAGGCCTGCAGCAAAGACCTTGGCTCCAGAATGTAGCTCTGGGGTAATCTGCCCACCCAGAGCGTATAAATTATGTTTACGACCTAAGAAATGAGGAAAGAATAAAGCTAAAATTCTAATGTACAGCATTTTCTCAGCTGCAAGCCTAGCTAAGGCTAACACAGTTTCCTAGCTGAACGTTGCCCTTCAAATAAAGGTGAGTCTCAAGAGGCAGGGAATAGTATTAACCGATCCATAAACCCTATTGTGAGCATTGTTAAGTACTACAGACATCTGAGTTTCAGAAAGTCTAAAGTCTTCTCCACATGCAACACACACACACACACACACACACACACACACACACATACACACACACATTGTTTGGCTAATTGATTTTTGAGACAGGTGTCTCCCTTTATATCCTGAATTGTCCTTGAATCTATCTGATCTTCCTATATTAGCTTATCAAGTTCTAGGATTATGGGCATAAGTCACCAAGTGTGGTTTGTAATCAAAGTTTTCATCTTGAAAATTCTCAAGACTCTCATTCTTCAATAGTAGACAAGGCATTCATAGTGCTAACATTATATTCTATTTTAAAATTTATAAATTACCAGTCATTTGAATTAAATGCATTTTATAGAGAAAATTATGGACAACATACTTGAATTCTTTTAACAATTCTGGGTTTTCTGGAAGGCTACAGATCTCATCAAAAACCTTTCTAAAATGTGATTATTCCCACCTTTCTTCACAATGCCCTTCAGTTATTAGACTTCTCCAAGTACCTTGGTTCTAGTTATAGGGTAAGTGGAAATTCCACATTTTATTTTTCATCTTGGAATTTGCACAATAAATTTTTCTTTGAGCCATTAATAACAACAGCTTTAGCAAGTGATAATTTTCAATTCTCTTTAAGTCCACTTGGTTCTGGAATCATTTTTTTTTTGAAATTGCATTCCCATTATGAGGGGCTTACAAAATTCCAAAGTATAACAAATTAACCTCATAGCCTTATTGCATAGAAGAAAATTTAATTCTTGTGTTAAAATAAGAATAACTCTCAGATCAAATCATGTACATATGGGAGAGAAGGAACTTATTAAATAAGCCTATATAAGTAGGCAGAAATTAAAAGTTTATAACAATGAGATTCTATGGTTTTTATGCCCACAAATTCCCAGAAATCTGCTCTCTGTTTTTAATATTCCAATTATCATTTTAGGTTTGAAGTTATATCACAGCAGATGTGATAGTCTCATGAAATCTGAATGCCATGACTTTTCCCATGGGCAACAGATGTCAGGAATTATGAAGTAACTGAAATTTATTCCAATTGCAAGCTCACATGTCAACATACTAAAGTTAGAAGGATAAAGACCAAGCAATGAAACCCTAGAATCAGCTAGTAGAAATAGTATATTGCTTCAATTCCCATAGTGTTCTCTGAGCCCTAATCCTCACAGGACAAAACAAAAATAACCATTACTGTTCACTCATTGGCAGAACTTTTATCCTTTTATTGCCAGACTTTATGATCTAAAGAGACATAGATTATCCTTATTTCATCCAACTGTTAGCCAATGATAGGCAAATTGTCTTCTTTCTGCAGTTTTGGTTATCTCTGTCTAAAACTGATAAATGGCAAATTACAGAAATAAGCAATGCACAGTCAATAGTCAAAACAGCCATAACAGCAGTACTGTCATTAATAAAAGAGCAAAAGTGTGAAAATCTGTCACTTAAAGATAAGCAAATAAAATCACATGACAGCTGAACAGTATATTTTCCAGAATGAAATTCTGGCAAACAGTGTAGCCTGAGATCAAAACCAAGAAAACTAGAATAATAACAAATGAAGTTCAAATATTTTAAGAATTCCATAGTTGACGTTTTATATAAAGTATCTTTCATAATAATATAAATGCTAGTAATAGAAATTCCATGTTGTGTACTGGGAATTCTTACTGTTTAACGTTTATTTTATACTAATCTTATTTTCTGTTTTTCTCAGAAGAACTTATTTTTTTATTTTTATTTTAACAACTTTATTTCAAAAAACAGATATAAATGTACAGACACTAAAAGCATTTTTTGCATAAAACTATATGAATATATTTTTGGTCAGTCCTTGATTTTTTTCAAGTTTTGATAGTATTAATTGAAAACTTACTAGTTTCAGTGAGCATAAAGTACATATAAAACAAAAAGTAACATGGAAATAGTCAGAGTTCCCTTGGTGTGTAAAGATTAAACATAATTATTTTTAAATATCAAGAATTGCCACTAAGCTGCATTCTTAGCTCTTGAATTATTAATGATTTAAGGTCGAGGTGTACCCCATCCTGAGAGGGTGCTATACACTTTTTTTTTCTAAGAAGGACTGAGGCTTCCACATTTTGATCTTCTATATTTTGGAGCTTCATATGGTCTGTGACTTGTTTCTTGGGTATTCAGAGCTTTCTGAGGCTAGTATCCAATTATCAGTGAGTGTATATTATGTCTGTCCTTTTGCGACTGTCTTATCTCACTCAAAATGATATTCTCTAGTTCCATCTATTTGCCTAGGAATTTCATAAAGTCATTTTTCTAGTAGCTGAGTAGCATTCCATTGTGTAAATGCACCACAATTTCTGTTTTCATTCCTCTACTGAAGGACATCTGTGGTCTTTCCAGCTTCTGGCTATTAAAAATAAGGCTGCTGTGATCATGATGGAGCATGTGTCCTTTTTGGAGCATATTTTGGGTATATGCCCAGAAGTGGAATACCTGGGTCTTCAGGTAGGACTATGCCAAGTTTTCTGAGGAACAGACAGTCTGATGTTCAGAGTAGTTGTACCAGCTTACAACCCCACCCACAGTGGAGGAGTATTCTCCTTTCTCTGCATGCTGGCCAGCATATGCTCTTATTTGAGTTTTTGATCTTAGCCATGTTGACTGATGTTAGGTAGAATCTCAGGGTTGTTTTGATTTGCATTTCCCTGATGTCTAAGGGTGTTGAGCATTTATTTAGGTACTTGTCAGCCATTCAATATTCCTCAGTTGAGAATTCTTTGTTTAGCTCTGTACCCCATTTTTAATAAGATTAATAGATTCTGTGGACTCTAACTTCTTGATTTCTTTGTATATATTGGATATTAGACATCTATCAGATTTGGGATTGGTAAAGATTCTTTCCCAGTTTGTTAGTTGCCATTTTGTTTTCTTAACAGTGTTCTTAGCCTTACAGAAACTTTGCAATTTCATGAGGTCCCATCTGTTGACTCTTGATCTTAGAGCATAAGGCATTGTTGTTCTGTTCAGGAAAATTTCCACTGTGCCTATGTGTTTTAAGGTTTTCCCCCTCTTTCTATTCAAATAGTTTCAGTGTACCTGGTTTTATGTCAAGATCTTTGATCCACTTGTACTTGAGCTTTGTACAAAAAGATAAGAAAGGATCAATTTGCATGCTTCTGCAAGCTGACTGCCAGTTGAACCTTTGAGTAGAGGAAGGATACTGATTTGTTTGAGTGAATTTTATATCCAGCCATTTGCTGAAATTGTTTCTCAGCTGTAAAAGTTTTCTGGTCGAATTTTTGGAGTCACTTATGTATACCATCATGTCATTGGCAAATAGTGATATTTTGACTTCTTCCTTTCCAATTTGTTTCCTTTGGCTTCTTTTTTGTTGTCCAATTGCTCTGGCAAAAACTTCCAGTACAATATTGAATAGATAGGCAGAAAATGGGCAGCCTTGTCTAGTCCCTGATTTTAGTGGGATTGCTTTGAATTTCTCTCCATTTATTTTCATGTCGGATACTGGCTTGCTGTATATTTCTTTTACTATGTTTAGGTATGGGACTTGAATTACTACTCTTTCCAAGACTTTTAACATGAAGGTGTGTTGAATTTTGTCAAATGCTTTCTCTGCATCTAGTGCAATGATCATGTGGTTTTTTTATCTTTGAGTTTTTTTATATGGTGGATTTGGTTGGTGAATTTCTGTATATTGAACCACCCCTGCATCCCACGGATTAAGCCTAATTGATCATGGTGAATAATCATTTTCATGTATTCTTGAATTCAGTTTACAAGAATTTTATTGAGTATTATTGCATCAATGTTCATTTTGATGATTGGTCTAAAATTTTCTTTCTTTGTAGGATCTTTGTGTTGTTTAGTAATGAGAGTAATTGTGACTTCGTAGAATGAGTTGGGTAGTGTTATCTCTGTGGAACTATTTAGTGGCATAGTTTGGAGATTAGTGGTATTAGGTCTTCTATGTAGGTCTGATAGAATTCTTCATTGAAACTATCTTGTCATTGGCTTTCTTTGTTGGGAGGCTTTTGATGAGTGCTTCTTTATTTTTAGGTGTTATGGAATTGTTTAAATGATTTTTCTGATCCTAATTTAACTTTTGGTATGTGGTATCTGTCTATAAATTTGTCTATTTTCTCCATATTTTCCAGTATTCTTGAATATAGGCTTTTGTAGTAGGATCTGATGGTTTCTTCAATTTCCTCGGTTTCTGTTGTTTTGTCTCCCATTTTATATTTCATTTTGTTATCTTGGATACTCTGTGCCTTCTAGCTAGTCTGGCTAGGGGTTTATTGATCTTCCTGATTTTCTCAAAGAACCAGCTCCTCATTTTGTTGAATCTTTGTATGGTTCTTTTTGTTTCTACTCTGTTGTTTCTCCTTTGAGTTTTATTATTTCCTGCCATCTACTCCTCTTGGGTGTTTCTGCTTCTTTTTGTTCTAGAGCTTTCAGTTGTGCTGTCAAGTTGCTAGTATATGCTCTTTCCAGTTTCTTTTTGGAGGCACTCAGAGCTATGAGTTTTCCTCTTAGTACTTCTTTCATTGCATCCCATAGGTTTGGGCATGTTGTGCTTTCATTTTTATTAAATTCTAAAAAATTCTTAATTTCTTTCCTTTTTTTTTCTATTGACCATTTTATTGTTGACTAGCATATTGTGCAGTTTATATGTATATGTGGGCTTTTTATTGTCTTTGTTGTTATTAAAGAACAGCCTTAGTACACGGTGATCTGATGGGATGCAGGGGAGTATTTCAGTCTTCTTATATCTGTTGAGGCTTGTTTTGTGAACGACGATATGATCAATTTTGGAAAAGGTGCTGTGAGGTACTAAAAAGAAGTTACATTATTTTGTTTTAGGATGAAATATTCTGTAGATATCTTTCAATTAGTTCATAATCTCTGATAGTTTCACTGTGTCTCTGTTTATTTTCTGCTTCTGTGATCTGTCCATTCATGAGAGTGGGGTGTTGAAGTCTCCTACTATAATTGTGTGTGGTATAATATCATATATTCTTTGAGCTTTAGTAGGGTTTCTTTTATGAATGTGGATACTCTTGTATCTGAATAATAGTAGTTCAGGATTGAGAATTCACTTTTTTTTGATTTTTTTTCTGATAACGATTAAAAAGTGTCTTTTCTTATCTTTTTGATTAATTTTGGTTGAAAATCTATTTTATTCAATATTAGAATGGTTACTTCAATTTGTTTCTTGGGGCCATTTGCTTGGAAGGTTTTTTTTTCCTGCCTTTTACTCTGAGGTAGTATCTGTCTTTGTCTATGAGATAAGTTACCTGTATGAAGAAAAATGCTGGATCCTGTTTATATATCCACTCTGGTAGTCTATGTCTCTTTATTGGGGAATTGAGTCAATTTATATTAACAAATATTAAAGAATAGTGATTGTTGTTTCCTGTTATTTCTTTTTTTGTTAGAGATAGAATTATGTTTGTTTGTCTTTCTTCTTTTGGTTTTCTTGCATAGTTATTTTCTTGCTTTTCCTAGGGTGCAGTTTTCCTTCTTGTTTTGGGTTTTCCATCTATTATCCTTTGTAGGTCTGGATTTGTGGTCAGATATTATGTAAACTTGGTTTTGTCCTGGAATACCTTGGTCTCTCCATCTATCGTAATTGAGATTTTTGCTAGATATGGTAACCTGGGCTGACATTGGTGTTCTCTTATAGTCTGCATGATGACTGTCCAGTTCTTCTAGTTCTCAGTCTCTGTTATCTTTTCTTTTACATGAACATTCATTCAGTTACCTGAGACTGAATATATACTCTTTGTTCTCTGCCATAGAACTGTCTTTATTATGTCTGTTCCACATTTGGGCCCAGAGACAATGTCTATTATCGTCTGTATCATACCAATATCCATGGGATCTCCATAGGATTATTTCAAGCCCGCCTTCTACAATCACCACAGTCACTGAAATTCTTAACTTCTGTGATAGGCTGAGGCTTCAAGAATTCTGGGATTTTGTCATTTTCTTTCAGACTACTCATGACTAAAGTATGAGAGCCCTTGTCTTTAGCTCCTTACTCACAAAGGATTGGGACGGTGACAACTTTTAAACATTCTTTCTCCCTCAGGGAGCAATAATGATAATGTGTTCCTATGTCATTTAACCTTCAGTCCTCTTCCCTTATCCTAAGTAAATATATCACCTATATCTATATTTATATCTATCTTCTTTATCTATCTATCTATCTATCTATCTATCTATCTATCTATCTATCTATCTATTTATCTATCTATTTATCTACCTACCTACATACCTAAGCACTTTTCCCTTCCTGCTCTTCTTCCAGTCTCTCTCCTGACCCCATCAATTTCTCTTCTGGTTCTCTTCAGCAAAAGGCAAGTTTCTCATGGGTATCAAGCAGCCATGGCATACCAAGTTGCAGTTAAGACTAGGTATCTGCTCTACTATTAAGGCTGCAATAATGCTACCAAGAAGGAGGAAACATATCTCAAAGGCAGGCAATGGAATCAGAGAAAAGCCCTGCTCTCATTATTAAGAGTCCTGCTTGATGAAAAAGCTACACAATTGTAGCATATGAGCAGAGGGCCTTGATCAGTCCCATGCATGTTTTCTGTTTGATAGTTCAGTCTCTTTGAGCTCCTATTGGCTCAGGTTACTTGAGTCTGTGGGTTTCCTTGTGGTATTCTTGACCCCTCTGGTTTCTATAATTCTTCCTTCCCGTCTTCCTCAGATTTCCCAAGCTCTACCTAATCCTCTTGTAAGGTTCTATACATGGGTTTTTATCAGTTTTTGGGTGAAGATTCTCTGATGACTGTTAGGCTAAGGACCAACCTATAAGTATAACAAATTATTATTATTATTATTATTATTATTATTATTGTTATTATTATTATTATTATTAATCATTTCATTGACTTATTTTGCCAATCATGTTTGGTTCTATCATGGATCTTGGGACTATTCTGCCTCTGGCTTCTGACCCACTAACTAGTATCAGAAGTTGGCTTCTTCTCATGGCATGCATCTCAAGCTAGAAAAGCCATTGGCTGGTCATTTCCACAATTTTTGTGCCTTTACCCTGGTACCTGTGGTAGTCAGGACCTATTGTAGATAGAATATTTTGTGGTTCTGTTGGTATCTCAGTTTTACACAGGAAGTCTTGCCTGGTTACAGGAGATGTCTGTAAATACATTTTCATAAAACAAATGTTATGAGCCAAATACACGTAAACCATTCTATTTTTCCTTAGTGCTCCTAAAATATACATATGTATATGTAGAACTTAGAGATCCTCTAGCCAATGAATCATTAGCCTCATGAAAAACTACAAGTGAGTATTGTTGTATAACTGTTTCATCTAAGTTGAAATGTTACTTTCTTAGTGAAGAGAGGGTCATAATACAAGGATATAACAGAACTTATGAGGTTTGGGGAACTCAGATAGATTTACCGAGGCTCCCTCTAAGGTTATAAAAGAAGTAAGCAATGGCTTGGAAAGATAACACTTTTTTTATTACATGTATTATAAGTTGTACAGGAAGCTCAGTGATGTAGTTGTGTGTTGATACCCATTCTGGGGCGTATTTATTGATACCTCAGGTACTCGTAAGTCACCTTATGTTCCTGTAAGTAACACCTCAGCTAAACTTCTGTGAGTATCTCTGAGAATCTCACTGGTTCACTAAGTTAAGTACAACTGTGCATGTTTCCCATTGGTGTCCTATGTGGGATAAATTGACTTTTTTCATATCTCCTCAAAAATGTAACATCATAACCTAAAGGGAAAATTATAGTGAGCAAATATTTGGGCCATTCACTCATTTATGTACTTTGTTAACCCATATTTATTGTCCATGGGGTGTTAGATCACTTTGTCATCCTTTTCTAAGGATCTACTTTTTCTCCGTAATTGTGCTGTTTCCTGATGCATTTTCAGTGCCAAAGTTGTACTATGTATTCATTTATAAAAACTAATACTTTAGAATATTCTGAGTATTTTTTATCATTTGGAGATAATGTGCGTTCCTTACCTTGATGGGTATGCAATATTGTTGAAAATGGTAGAGAAGCAGTCAGATGATATCCTGTGTCTGCTTCTCCCTGGGGTGAACTGGAGGGAAATAAGTGGTGAGCGCACCGGCGAAAAACTCACATCAATGGACAACAACTTCTGAGAACTAGTTCAGTTTATGGAGAAAATGAAAGGGTATTTAAACCTTTGTGAGGTCAGCAGGGGCTATGGAGGTGAGTGCACATCATCGCTGGGGCCATGGTGCAGGAGATGCCTCATTTGCCTGAGGAGGAATTCCATGTGCTATTAGACATAATCTTACAACTGGAAAGAAACTTAACCTGGCTATGGCTACTTGACCTCCTCTATGAGGCAAAAGATTGGGGGAACAGGGCTACATGTGCCAGGACATGCAGGCATGGGTGCCAGGCTGATCTCGGGATGAGATTTCAAGAGTTTGGACACTCCTCAATCCTACTCTTGCTCCCGGTCCCACAGATCGCTGGCCCCACAATCAGATAAATTCTTTGTTTTCAGAATTTACAGTTGGGCGGATAGAGAACCACACATTAGATGGACTACTATGTGGTGAGTGATACACTAGTGTTCAGACAGAAACAACCAGCTTTTACTCCTGGCAAAACTTCTTCCAGCCCACACACCCAGAAAAGGTTTTCTCAGTCCCTGGTAGACACTACTCACAGTGGAGTGACCAGAGTATAGATGTATGCCATTTTGAACCAGGTAGATTTTGGATAGTTTCAAAATAAAAAATACAAAGATTGGGGTTATATTTCAGTTAAAGATAGTGAACTTGTCATGTGCAATATTCTATGCTTGCTTCGCCATTCCTTCCTACCTCCAAATGCCAAATGCTGATATGAAAAACAAAATGACTAATGTCAGTCTGGATTTCCTCATGATGTTTGGAAGACACACGTTTAATGTCTTAACATTTTTGAAGTGGTGGCCTGAGTGGGTCAGAAAGTATATAAGGATTCTAGGAGAAAAGCCCATACTCCCCATGAGAGATGATCAAATGTCTTAGAGTCTTCAAAACCAGATGTGGACTTTGTGTTAGAAAAGTTCAGTCTAAGTCTACTTTACAATGGTTAATGCTCATGAAGTCCTTGGCTGAAGAGCAGGACATCTGTGCAGGAAGAATGAAAGATGACTGGTAAAGAGGAAGCCAACTTAGAGTTCTTCCGGTATATGGGGCCTGTATTCAGACTGGCCAGCAGAAGAGCCAGGAAGAGAAAAATGTGCACAAGAGGCTCTCAACAGCTGCTGTCGCGAGAGAAAACCAGTACAGTTAAGAGCAGTGCTGGCCAAATGTGAGTTATTCACAGTTTCCTCTCCTGTCTCCCTTCCCTCTGCATCCTTGTAAGTGAAAGAAACAATAGGGAAACAATGCACACAGAAGACTGCAAAAGGTAGTAGGAAGAGACTGCAGATAATTCAGTTCATAAGCAGTTTTGATCCTCAGCATTCAAATAAATTCTGGCTATTTTAGCCTAAGGTTATACACTCAGTGTTTAGGGTGGAGAAGGACAGAGACATGCAGTTCCCTTGAGTTTAATGGCCAGTCCGTTGAAGCAATTGAGTGAGCTTCAGAATCACAGCATGACCCCAAGTCTCTAAGACTACTGGAATCTACTCATGTGCACACATGTATGCACACACACACACACACACACACACACACACACACACACTCACTCACTCACACCATAGAAGTGAAGGAAGACTGGTTTCATAGAATGAAATGAGTAAGGAATCGTCATGGAAACCCTCAAGCATGGAGACATCAGAGCATGCATTGACTTCCAGCTGCCCTACACTAGGTTGTAGACCAAATGTTTAGATAGTTCAAGAGCCTTGGAGATGCTCATAAGATTGACTGATTCTTCATGTATCATTCAAGGTCTATTCATTGTCTGCTCTTACACCTCAAATTCTATCTTATAGAGTAGGGTACAAAACAAACAGAAATTTAAGCATAGTCCCTACAGTGATTCCCTGAAAGGACTATGTAGTTAATTATAAATAGTAGTTTATAAGGGACATTGGGTAATTCAAATTTGATCCCTTGGCATCTAGACAGAAGGAATACCTCAAGAAGTTAAGAGCAGTTAGAGGAAAATAATAGAACATTTTCCTTACCCTTGGGATAGCTATTAGGAACAACTGTGTTGGTTTCCCCCATACACTGAGCACATAGTTCATATGAGAGCCACTTAGATGTAATTCCTAACATAATTCCCTCCAAAGATATGTAGAAGAAAGGTAGTCTTGACTCCAATCGTCATTTTACTGTGGTCCTTGCTGTGTGAGCATTCTTTTTCACACACCTTTGATTTGTTGTGGATCTACATGTGTGGAATGCAAAGCCTTTGTAGTATGGCCATATATTTATGATATGGCTCCACTTTTGTTGAAATGACCTGGCACCTTCTGAAATCTGCAACCTACTGTACTAAAATGAGCTTGGAATGGCAGCACCTGCTTTTACTTTCTGAAATGCTTTTGTAACGAGCCCATTTGCATATTTGCTCTCTTTTGCTTTACATTATGCTTCTGCATGGGAGGTGTCTTTCTCCACATACTCACTAAAATCTTTTATGCTTTCACTGGGAGTTCTGCATTGAGTGCTTTAAGTAGGTTTTTCTTTTCTGATGCCATTGTGTGTTCTTACACTACGTTTTTACAAAGCTTGTCTACAGCTTCTGTGCTATTACATAAACATTTCAACATTGCTGATATCTACCACAATGGCCATTATGATGTCTGCTAGAGTGGACCCTGTGATTCTCACAGCTTTCTTCTCTGTTGGTATAGTTAACCTATAGCAGCTATAATTTCCCTTTCTTCACTCACCTGCACTGGCTTTAAAATTCTCTTTGTAATTATGAATATATAGTCTGGGAAGAGGTAGCTACACATTCTCTCTGGGAAGTAGACTTTTCTCTCTAGCTATTTAAAAAAGAAAATAAATATGATACCAATTTTTCCATTTTGGATGCAAGGGATAGAATAATATATAGCTTGAGAGGTACTATTTTGTGATTTAAATTTTTATCTGTTGTCAGAAAATGCTAAGACAAAATGAACCCCTAGAAGCCTTCTCTTACAAGATATGTATGAACTACTGGTGACAGGTGATACAGATGAGTTGGAGACTGCATTTTGGGCCTATGGCCATATGGAAAGGCTTCTATATGAGTGCCACCTGCCTGTCCACAGGTGGTCATGATCTCGGCAGTACACTGGTTTTATTTGACATCTCTAGCCTTTCCCTATGATAAAAACAGAGCTGGATAATACCACTCTAAGGCTCTTCTGTAATCAGTCTACAGCAAACTGCATTAGACATTAACTATCACAGAGGCTAGGTAGATACCTGAAGTTGCAAATACAACCTAGGGAGCCACTAGATTCTGTGAGTTTTATTGGAACCTAGATATGGACATTGGCTTATTAATTATTTATGGATTATTCAGCTTGTCATAACGGCAGTATTGTCAAGGCTCATGAGTGTCTCAAAGCTTAAAATTTCCATTTAAAGGTTACTTAAAGAAAGTTTGCTGACTCATAAACAAGAAAATGACTTTAGAAGTGAAATAGTAGGTGTGTAAGAGGCTAATCTCCTCCAAACCTGCATGGACTGCATTGAGCATACATCACAAGAGTGGAACTGTTACAAGTGCAATGATTGCCATGTCATGTGTGTTCTCAGATCTCAGGGCACACTGAAGGTAGGCTGGTTTTCCAGATGTTATTATCCATTTCTCAGTGAATATTGCACTAATAATTCATAGCGTGGATCTGTACAGCATGCACTTACATGGTAAATACCTTCATTCATTCTACATACATTAGAAAATGTGTGCAGAGATGAGTGACTAAACCAGTTTTCTGGAAGTGAAAAAGCACAAAGAAAAGAATCTCTGCTTCTTAGCCGTTTTGTTTCGGTGGCAGAGCGAGGATACCCGTCATGCTCGGTTCCACAGTGCCAAGTTTTATCTCTAACTGTGCAGTTAGAAAGAGGGGCTGACATTGTTTATGTCAGGTCACATGGTTGAGGACACATGTGCACGGCTTATTCTCATTTCTCTTTAGTATACAATAATGGGAAGGTGACATTATATCATGATGTCTCGTTGGCTATGTTACAGATAAGTATACATCAGCCATTTTTACTTTGTGGCTTCTATGAGTAATGCAACCTTCGACATTAAGGATAAATCTTTTGGTAAACATATATAGCCCTATCAGTTAGCCATGTCCCTGGGAGTAGTGGAGAATAGCCAGAGATATGAATTTGTTCAGCCTTGGGACAGACTGCCAGCAAACCTCCTGCTCCTGCTAGTAGGTCTGGAAGTCTCATTTTTTCACATTCTTGCCAGACATGGGCTTTCAATCATTCTAGCCATTTTAAAAATCTGGGCCATATTATGTATTTTCCTTGATCACTAGTCGATTATTTTCAGATGTTTTTCAGTTATTTGACACTTTCTTCTTTTGCATTTTTTCTTTATTTCTTGTATTTACAGTACCGTGTTTCTGAAAGACATATTGTGAATATAAGGGATTTTTATTGTTGTATGTCCTTATTGAAATGAATTTTAATGAGTGTTTGTCTTGCTTTTTTATTGCTTTATGAGTTTAGTAGTGGAAACATTGAAAGTTTGTATTTAGATCAGTTCACATCTTACAATTTCACTTATGGGCTTTGGTTTATTTATTATATTAAAAATGTTTCCTCTAAAATTATCTAAAAGCCCTGACACTTTAAATTTTCTCCATGTACCTTATTTTTGTATAAGGTATGAAGATGGTGTTGGCATTAGGATAGCCCCCTCCCCCAGCAATGGCTCCACCCACAGGTGACAGGAACCTAGCACGTCAATTGCCATGAAAACAGCCAAAGCATTCCCAGAAGACATCAGTTCTAAATCCCATCTCCACCTGGGAGCAAGTGACGTCACTACCCCTACAAAAGACCGAAACCCTTCCTCCTCTCTCTCTTTCCTCTTCCTCTCTTCTCCCGGCCTTGACCCCTGCCCTATCCCGTTCTATTAAACCTCTCCACGTGGAACCGTGTTTGGTGTGGTCTGTCTGGGCCTAGGCGAGAAATCTAATTTACAACATTGGTGGCCCGTACGGGGAGCCAGATTTTCTCGCGACCAGTCCTTGCCGGCCACTCCAGCACACCCCGGCCCACCCCATCGGGCTCGGCATAGCGGCAGCTGCATGGCGGGCACTGTGGTTGCCTATTCCTCTTAACCGAGGCCACTGCCTCGAGTTCCCATACTGCCTCTTGTTCTGCTGACTGCCGCAGTGACCGTCTCCCGCCGCTGCTGCCGCCACCACTGCTGCCGCTGCCGCCGCCGCCGCCACGTGCAACCCGTCTGCCGCCACAGCTGATCTACCAACAGCTGCCCGACTCACAGACTTCCAGCACGTGAGTTGTCGCCATTACTAAAGCTCTAGACACTTGCTGGCCACTGCTCTGCCACGTGTGCCAATAGCTCCTGCCACGCGGGCTGCTGAGATAGATCAGCCACACGCCACACGGTTTCACTTTTCCTGATACCAGATCGTGGCTAAGGCTCCCGCACAAACATCGGCAAATTGGTAGGGATTGTCACTCCAGTTGGTGGAGAGAATCCCCGATTTCCCAAAAAGGCCTGGCCAGCTTTTTCGGGCAAAGAGGGTTACTTCTCTATAGCCACAGTTTTGAGACAGACATTGACCATTGAGAAGCTCGTCGGGAGTGCCCTTCACTCTTTTTCCCTTCCCCCAGGGCTCTAGCAGCCTGTTCACTCAGCCGAAGTCCAGGCCTGGCGAGGGCACTCTCTGCCAGATCCAGGATCTGGCGAAGCCACCAGGAGTCCGAGTGACGACTCGCGACCCCTGTGCATAGGCGAAACTTTTCTACCGAGTTTCATCCACTGGGACGCTGGATTGGATGGCTCCGTAGCCCCCTCCCTGTACCTTCCCAATGGGCAACTCAATGTCTCAAAACGTGTCACCAGGCTCCCCACTGGGATGTCTCCTGGAAAATTCCAAATCTCTAAAACTAACACCTCAGCTAAAGACATCAAAATTGATACACCTCTGCAACAATGTTTGGACTCAATATCCACTAGATAATAACTCAAAATGGCCGAAAATGGCACCCTAGACTTGTTAATTTTACGAGACCTCCACTCATACTGCCAACGATCTGGTAAATGGAAAGAGGTTCCCTATGTACAGGCATTTACCTACCTCCGTTCTAATCCTTCTCTGTGTTCTTCTTGTAATCCCACTCACCTCCTTTTAGCAATGAAGAAAACACCAGATGACACTACAGCTCTTGACCCAGCCAATGAGCCACCCCCACTTCGCCGCAAAACCCAGACTACTGTTTCCACTCCTCCACAGCTGGTGCCAGCTAGAGGCCACTCTGCCTTGGCACCTAGTTTTACTCCTCCCATTACTCGTTCCAAGGCCATGGCCAAACTTCCACCTGACTCTTCGTCACCAGAGACGCCAGGCCCAGCATCAGTCCTTCCACTAAGGGAGGTGGCTGGCGTCGACGGGCTAGTCCGTGTCCATGTAGCTTTCTCGCTAAATGAGCTCTCCCAAATAGAAAGCAGGCTGGGTTCCTATACCTCTAACCCATCTGCTTTTATTAAAGAATTCCAATACATTACCCAATCTTATAGTCTGACATTCCATGATGTACATATGATTCTTACTAATAATTTACTTCCTGAGGAACGCCGGCGAGTTTGGGAGCAGGCAAAAACGCATGCAGACGAAATCCATCAAACAGATACAACATACCCAATTGGATCTGAGGCAGTACCTGACCAAGATCCCCGATGGGATTACAATTCCATGAGTGGTATCTTGGCCAGAGACAGGTTCATAACCTGCCTCCTGGCCAGTCTCCGCAGAGCAGCCTTAAAACCGGTAAATTTTGAAAAGCTACAAGAGGTTTTCCAAGACAGACAAGAAAACCCATCCCAATTCCTAGAGCGCCTCACAAAGGCCCTGTTACAGTACACTAACTTAGATCCTGAAAACCCAGAAGGTAAACAACTGTTAATGACATATTTTTTTCCCAGAGCTACCCCGACATAAGAGACAAGCTTAAATTGCTGGGGGAGGGGGCTATCCTAATGCCAACAGATGGGATCCAGATTTTTGCCACTTTTTGAAATAACCCTTCTTCACCATGGTACTAAAAATGTTATCTTTAAAAAAAATTAGATGACAAACATCTGATATCTCTTTTCAGACTCTTTATTTCTTTCCAAGCCCACTCATATTTTCTGTGCCAACCCCACACCTTCACTATTGTAGTAACCACAGACTTGTGACAGACTTTTTACCTGGGAGTGGAAGTTTCCAAGCTTTGTCCCCTTTCAATATGGCGACTTCACTATTCTTGGTTATTTACATCTGTTAGCTTAGATAACAATGACTGCTAGATTATTGGTTTGAATTTCACACATTTATAAATCAACGTAGGGATAATTGAATTATTTAAAATATTGTATTTTTTTTAATTTTCATCCTTAATTTTAGTGCTTAGACTAGAAATCTTGCCTTATTAGATTCACAAATAGCATATAGCATTTTAGGTACTATTGGAAATTATATAACTTCCAAATTCAACTGTTTATCACTAAAATATATAGATAGAACTGAAGAGACATGTATGCCATTTCTTCGTTTTGTCTGCTAATGTTGGATAGGGCTTTTGTAAAGTTTGCACAGAAGTAATAATACCAACAGTTCTTATCCTATACCCAAGCTGAAAGAAGCTGCTTTAGTATTTCACCACTGATGTCCTTTGGCAGCTCTGAATCATTTCCTTTTTTCCCCATAAGGATATAAAGTGAGCCAAACCAAATCTTCAAGAAACACACATAGCCTCATTGTGCTCTTCATCCACCTCTGCAGAGAACAGTCAGGTTTGCCTAATGTTTCAAAAGCTAAGAAATTATTTTTTAATTTTATTGGATATTTTCTGTATTTACATTTCAAACGTTATATACTCCCTTCTCTCCTCCCTCTTTCCCCTCAACTTGCTTCCATGAAGGTGCTCACTCTCCCAATCAACCTCTCTATCTCTATGCCTTGGCTGGTTGATGATGTTGTTCTTCCCATGAGGTTGCAAACCTTTCAGTCTTTTCTCTAGCTCTTCCATTGGGGCTCCCGTGTTCTGTCTGATTTTTAGCTGCAAGCATCCTCATCTGTACTTATATGACTCTGGCAGAGCCTCTAAAGAGACATCCATATCTGGTTCCTGCCAGTAAACACTTCTTGGCATCAGCAGTAGTGCTTGGGTTTGGTGGCTGCATATGGGATAGATCCCCACATGAGACTGTCTCTGGATGATCTTTTCTCCAATCCCAGCTGTTCTATTTGTCCCATTATTTTCTCCCATGAGTTTTTTGCTCTCCCTCCTGAAAAGTATTGAGGTACCACCTCCTGGTCTTCCTTTTCTTTGAGCGTCATAAGTTCTGTGAATAGTTTCTTGGGTATTTCAAGCTTTTGTGGGCAGCTCATATGTAATTATAAGTGAGTACATACAACGAGTGTTCTTTTGTGACTGGGTTACATCACTCAGGATGAGAGCTACAAGGTCCATCCATTTGCCTAGAAATTTCATGAACTTGTGTTTTTAATAGATGAGTAGTATTCTATACTCGGTTTTGTATATGTACCAAAAATTTCTGTATCCATTCCTCTGTTGAAGGACATCTGGGTTCTTTCTAACTTCTTGCTATTATAAATTAGGCTGCTATGAACATTGTTGAGCATGTGTCCTTGTTAGATGTTGGAGCTTTTTTGGGGTATATGCCCAGGAATGGTATAGCTGGGTCCTCAGGTTGCACTATGTCCAATTTTCTGAGGAACCCCAGACTGATTTCCACCCACTCATGACTGACCTCTAATCTCTACTCCCTTCCTCTCTCTCTGTCTCTCTGTCTGTGTCTGTCTCTACACCTCTCTTAACTTCCCTCCCCCTGCCCTAAATAAACTCTATTCTGAACTATATGTATCTGGTCTCTCAAGGGGAGGGATCCCCAACATGGGTTCCCTAGAGGTATCCCCTTATTGCACCTCCATGGAACATATTTCTCCTACTTTCTTCATCTTTTTCCTAACTTTGGTGCCCAAACCCAAGACATCTCTTTTCTTTTTTATATATACATCACTTACTATTGCTGTAGAAAATAAAGAATCCTAAGATGTGACTTGATGAAACTGATGTTGCTGCAAGTTCTACTTTTAGTGGAACTTACTTACTGTCTTTCTAAATGAGTAAAACAGATATATGGAAGGCCCACTCTGTTGTAGGCTGCATCTAGTTAGAAGTTATACTATCTTAACTTCTGTGTGAATATAGAAATCAGTATGCGTGAAAAGCTTTTCATATGTTTGTATGCCTTTCAAAGATGCCTCTAGATTACTTGCAAAGATTGTTTTGTACCATTCAGTTGTTTTCTAATAACGCAGTTTAAGAACAACATTTTTAATGCAAACATAGACAAGTTTAACCTTCAAGAGATCAGTCCTGAACTTGGCAATGAAGAACAGCATTGAATTCAAGAACTATAACATAGAAAAATGGTAGCAAAGATTTGCTTTTTAAAAGCCCAACAAGACATAGTTGTTGATAGTCTTGATTGAAATGCACAACAGAGGAAACACACTAAAGCCTCTGTCTCTTTAGTTTAAGCAACAGGTGAGAAAAATATAATGGAATGAAGTAAGAGAGTTACATTCATGGTGGAACAAAAGGGGGAAATTCTTACCATTTTGATAAAGAAAGGAAGAATTTGAAGAACTAGATGGAAAGAATGAAATAGACAATTCAGATTTCTTAACCAACTCAGTTGTGTCACATGATGTTTTTGAAAGCTGTCTTGTGAAAACATGTTCAGTTTTTCTGGAAACAGACCCTTGAGGTGGGCACAGGCAGTTTAGAAAGGATATAATTGAAACCCCATAAACAATGAAAGGATTATGTTGCATTGCTACACTGTGCAGTGTAACACTTTGTTGGCATTGATTGATTTTCACTTCATAGAGAGAAACACATCAAAGAGCTTCTGGTGGTACCTTGCATGATTCTGGCTGCTTTAGTGGGCCCATTGCCCATTTGACTGAGCCTTGAGGTTTCTGCTGGACTGAGCTGCTACTACTGATTCTTGTTTGATTGAACTGGCCTGTGGGATTCCAAAAACAGAGAGTGGAATTGCCCCAAGGAACTATTTCTAAACAGGTTCACCACACCCTTTTCTTATTAATATTCTTTTCCCCTATCTCAGGTCAGTGGCTTAGAAAAGAGGTTGAAATGTTTAAGAACCCTAAATAAAGTAGGTTTTGAAAAGTCTAATGCTGCAAGGGACTCTGTATTCTGTAAAACTGCCTTCTTTGTAAGAATGACTGATAACTTTTTACTTTAATTCCCTTGTAATAAATCAGAAAGCATTCATGAATCCTTGTAAACAATACAATAGGAACAAATAAGCTGTTTTCACAAAATAAGCAGTACGTATGTCTTATAATTACCAGTCATTAAGCCATTGTAAGTAGGAAACACAGTTTTGGAGACTGATAGTAATAATTTACCTTCATCTGAATAGATAAAGCTGTGTTCTCCTCAAGGTCTGACTCTAAAACAAGTTCAGTTTTAATAAACTGGCTCTAACATCTGAAGCACACGAAAATATATTAGAAAGCAGCTGCTACAACATATTTTTAAGTCCTGGGAAATCCTTCACACTCAAGGCCACGTGCCATCTAAGAACTTTTCATTCCAATGAAGCTATTCTATAAACATATATCCTAAGCCATGCATGAAAGAATCCATATGAATTTCACTCAACAGTTGGTTAAGTAAAAATTTGAACTTTATGTTCACCAATATAAAGGAGATAAAAACTTGAAACCTGAAGCTATGCATACAAAATTTCTCTTCCCTTGTCATAAAAATTGCATATATTTTCCACTTGAAAAAAATATTCACAATGTCACAGACTAGGGCACAGATGGACTAGCATATGGTTACCATTACAATTCAGTAAAATAATTTTATTTCTGAGTCTTGACACCCTACAGTTAAGAGCTAAAACACTTTAAGTGCATCCAAAATCAATAATATTGGTGACATATGATGACTCTTGAGTGACTAAATGAAAGGAATAGATTTTTTTTTTTTTTTTTTACCATTTTAAGGACACATGATTAAATAACATCCAGCGGATATTTCTAAAGTCAATGATACAATAATACAAATATAGCTTCAGTAAGTGACAGTTCTCTAATGAACTAAGAATAAGGGGTTTGGGCCACCACAATTCAGGATTTGTGTTGGCTTTTCTAATTCTGTTTGGCACTTTCCCCCCATTTGTGCTTTTACAGGTTTTTACTACCAGTGTGGAAAGGTGGAGTTTGAATTCTCCTCTAATTAACATTCTGTGGGGAGGTTAGTTTATTTCTAACCATGTTCTCTTGACTGTTTCAAGAAAACATTAATTTATAGGAGAAATTAATTTGGCAATGTTATCTAGTATAATGCACATTCTTCAGGAAATTGTGGGGGATGAAGATTCCTGGAGCAGTTGTTTAACTTCAGGGTGTATCAGAACAAACTGGCCCAGGATTATTTAATAAACTTCACCTCCAGGATACTCAGAAGTATGCACATACACACATTTACATATATCCATAGAATTATGAAATATACTAAGGATTGAGAACTATTAGCTAGTGTGGAAAGGACCTCAATGGTATTGGCTATAAGTTCCCCCTCAGTGTCCTTCATTTCACATTGACTTCCAAGAACACTGGAATTTGATGCCAGAGAAAATCTAAATGATTCCTGATTTAATCCAAGAACTAAGTTGGTCTCTCCCTGGTGTTGGGAGTCATTTTGCCTGCATCTGTGAATGTCTGCCTGCCAAGCAGATTCAAGGCAGGTCAGCGTCTGTTGGAAGAGTTCCTGGCCTACTAACACATGAAACAATAAGAGGAGAGCTACTTGAGGCACAAGCTGAGGGACATATAGGTGAGAATTATGTTGATGAAGGAAAATCTTTAAAACAATCATCATCTTTAAAACATCATCATCCATGATTAATCCTCAGGTAAAAGATGGACTCATTCAAGAGTATTTGTGGGGTTTTGAACAACTGTTCAGGACACTCTTGTCCTCACTTGAAATGACCATGTCCTAGAAGGAAGATTTTTTTTAAGCCTCCGAAATTGGAATCATGCTTTGAAAGTATTGTACAGCTGAACAGGTAATAAGCATTGAGAAGGAAGTAATTCTTTTCCAACCACTCAGCCATGAAAATGGCAAAACAATTTCTGGAATTTTGTCACATGAATTGCCACATGCTTCCCTGAAGGAAGCATAAGGTAGGCTGTTTCATAAAACACACCAATTAAATCTCTACCGCCATCTTGCCTCTCTCTTGAATTCTGACCAGAACTTTGATTTCCAATGGTTGATTAATAAGCAACAGACCTGTGCTTTTAAAATCATCTTGTGATTTTGAAAGCATATTAAGAATTGTTTCACAGGAATGACAAATCTCCACCAACTCTTGCCTGTACTGTTCTTGACAACACCATCAGGATGCTTCTGCTGACAGAGTCATGTGGGTCTCAGACCAGCTATCCGTCTATCATTCTGTTAATCTGATGATGTACATGGATTTTGCTTCCTTGTTTGACAGGTTCAGTTTTTATTCATCCACTTGATCAGTACCCTGGACAACAGAAGAAATAGCAAAGCACTGCTGGGTATGAGCACAGGAGTTACTTTAGGCTGGGTCCGATGGTCATGCGCACTATTGTTTCTGGGTAACTATCACCATTAGATATCTATAAGTATGGAGAGAAATTTCCGGAAAGTTTCTCTCAGAAGTTCAGCATAGGCTTGTCAGTTGTCTCAAGTGAACATGAAACAAATTTACATTTACCGAATTGAAGTTCTTTTGTCAAGAAACAGAGATAATCAGTTACCAAACCCAGAGGCCCGGAATTCCAGAGCAGCAATTTCAGCGAAGGTCAGGAGTTAAGCTATCTTTAAGACTTGGAAAATAGGAAAAACCGGTGGGGATCACAAAATGGAACAGGGTCTGCGCCGGAAGTATCTAGAGAGCAGCTGCAGGCATCCCAAATAGGGTTACAAACATGAATACAAAGCCCAGATGTTCCTGTTGGGGAGATGCCAGGAGAGATAGCTGGATGTCAGAGATACCAGCAAGGGGTCAGGGGCTGGGGGTTGAGATAAGACTGACTTGCTGTTTCTGGAATTCCTCTGGTCAGCTGCAAAGGATGTGGTTCTTGTTCTGGTTGACATCTCCAAGACACCACATAATTCTCTCACACTGCTTTCTTACATCATCAGATACATGGAGATTAAGCATGGAGTGCACATTCAGATCAGTTATTTTTAAATTTCATTTCCTAAGCTGGATGTTCACTTTTTATATGAAAAATAGATAGAATGAATTATGCAAATCTCTCAAGAAGATTTCTAGTTAGAAATTCTGCTTTGCAGTAGCCAATATAGAAACCACATGAATATGAAATCACATGGCTGAGGATTTATATTCTATATTTTTCAAATGTGGGAATTCAATGTGACAGAGGAAAAAATGGTCACTAGAGCAGGCAGGGTCACCATTCTGGAATTCTAATTTGTTCCAGCACAGATGTAAACTTAGACAGCATTAGAGCTTTTTCGGCCATAGTTCTTATTTGCTAAAATGTGCCCAAATTTGTCAGCTAGTTAGACATTTGGCAGGAAGCAAATGTTATGATAATGTGTGAAAAATGTGTTACATTTTTCAAAATCTCTTTCAGACTTAAGTTTTTATGTTTGGAAAAAAAGGTATGGGGTAGCAAAGTGTCCTAAGGAGCAGAAAGAGAGCTGTCTATGAAGCTTTCTGATCGGAACTCAGATCTCAACCCCAGAAAAAGCAGAGCATGACAGCATATACTGTAGCCTCAGTATAGGAAATGGGAGTCCAGGGACTCACTGCAATTCTGGTTCAACCAGTGAGATTCAGGTTCATCGAGAGGGTCCTCAAGAATTAAGATGGTCAGTGGTTAAAGAGGGCATGTAAAGTTATACCTTAGAGTTTCTAATGTCAGTACACACATTCACATAGAGAGGGGAGGGCAAGGGATGGAGGGAGAGGAAAAAGGGGAGGGAGAAAGTTAAGGAATATCAATATATTATTAATTTACAGAATCCCTTGTTTCACCATCGTATAAGCAATGGACCTGTGGTGACCACTTGCATGGGTGATTGAGGGTAGAATTTCTCCTCCTAATAACTTACCTTGTAGTAGCAAAATAACAAATATAGTGGCTACATCCAGTTACATCCCTAATATCCTCCTCTTCTTACGTAGCCTTGTTTTTGATTTGCCAGTTGAATAAGGTTAAGTCATATGAATGTTCCATTAATCTTTATAATTTCCATAGCTTATCTAATAGCTACTTTGGTAATTAACTCTATCCTGACCCAATCAGGATTTCTGGAATACAGACTCCTATCTGCTTGTCTTCATGCAACAGGATAAGAGCCACAGCCACATGAGAGATGTAGGAGGTATGTACTAACATCCAGAAGAAAATAGCACCAAGACATAGATCCTGGTGTTATAATTTAGGTCCACAATGAAGCAACACTCCCATCTCTACACTCCAGCTCCCACTGCTCTGAGCCGCACAAATTTTAAATATTCTTGTCCTGTAGAGTGTTCAGAGATAAGACCACAGTCTTAGAAATGGAAGCTATTTCCTTCCTGTGCACATCTACAAACATTATTTATTAATTTATATTTTATTAAGAACTAATCTGCCTTGGAAGGACTGTTTACATGATACAGGATATTTTTATTCATTCCATTTTTAAAATTGAATGAATGTTTACATATTGACCACAGGTCATAGCACAATGACAGAAAGGAGCAGGAGTGAGAAGCATCACATTCCCTCCTGTGTTCTGAGAGGTGATGCTGGGTAACCAATCTGTGTGAGCTCCAAGCATTCTGACAAGGCCCCAACAAGATGGCCAGAGGCCAGCTCTATACATACAGAAGTAATACATGTATCAGACAAACTGATCTTTATGTCTTAATGAAATGAAAGAAGCTTTCTAAGTGGAAAGAGGAAGACCCTGAATCTATTTGCAAAATGTCTTGATGAGGGCTTGCCTATAGGAAAGGAACTTCCATTTGACTGGGAAAATAGACTTCAAATAAGAGAGTCCTAAGAAAGCAGAGAGGTGAGGAAAAGTATGTTTTGGCCATGCAGCTAGATGTGCTCACCTGTTTCAGTTGTAGGTGTAAATTTAGGAACAGTGATATTCATCTCAGAATGCTAATACACAAATCCACACATGTTCTTTCTCAAAAGTATAGTCTGTGAAAAGACTTGTATAATCTGTTTTCACCTCATCTGTTCACAAGGGCAAAAGGTTTCCATCTGAATGCTGTAACGGTAATTTAGCATTGTTGGTGCCTGGTTAAGTTTGTTGACAAAACGTTCTACCTGCCATGTAGTTGGTTCATTTCAGCAAGGTCTTAAATCAACATATAAATAAGAAAACCAGGAGAGCCAAGAGGACAGAAAGTCCTTGCCATGATATATAGACAAGGAATTTCTTTAAAATATGTATAAGAAGAGAAAAAAGAGTGTTGAAAACTTAGAAATGTTTAAAGGGTATAAAGTACTTACCCTTTTAGCATGTTATTCTTGGAACTGGGCCATTTTCACAGTAACCGTGGTGCTTTATGTTTGTCTTAATTTGATGGTGATTTATTTCATGACTCTTAATCCAGGAAATACCAAATACAAAGTCCACTGAAGAAATTTTCCAATTATAAATTTTTAATATACAAGACAAAATAGAAAACGTTCATGTCTTGGTACCCTGAGTCACAAAAAGCTTGTTCCTTAGTTGCCCCTTGTTCTTTTTGTAGGGCTGAGGCCTTGGGAACTTTTCTTAGATGGAGTCTTATACAACAAGGGGCATTTGGAGACTGTCACCATCCAACCATTGAATGTGGTTATTGTTTTTATTTTTTCGTGTCTATTGTCATCTTCATAAACAGACGTAGCATTATATGGACTGAGTAAGTTATATTTAGAGATATATTTGTTTATGTATATATGAATGTAACAATGTTACTGATAAAAAAGAGGCCATGGAATTGAAAAAGAAGGAGGTGTGTAAGACAGGAATTAGTAGGAAGAAAAGAACTTAGAATGCAAGTATATTAATCTCAAAAGGCTTTTTAAATTTTAAGATAAAGATTCTTTTCTTCATCTTAGTTCTCTAGATTTTGCTATGGAGCAGGCATGATAGATTTTTTTTTTCTTTGCTTAAAAACAATTACAAGCAGCTGAGACTAAACGATAAATTATCTTGCTCTGCATCATATTGCTTAGGGGACAGTGAGCCAATGATATGAACACAGCAATATTGACCCTTCCAGATGAATTTCTCTTGTCTCCGAGTATATGATGCTATAAGAGAAGGTAAACAAATGGTATGGAGATTTCAAGGATCAATAGACGTAAAGGATGATGGATATCAGCCTGAAAGTTGGTGATATTTAAGTAAGGTAAGGAGAAACTCTAAGGACTTAGAATGGCTTGAATATTTTATCCAAGAGGCCTAGGAAAATGGTGGTACGGGAGCTGGAGAGATGGTTCAGTGCTAACACTGCTTGCTGCTCAAATGTGAAGATCTTATAAAAGCTAAGCATTGAAAACATGCCTCTAATCCTGCACTAGAAAGAAACAGGCAGATCCCAAGAGCTTGCTGACAAACAGTCTAAGAAAAACAGTAAGCTCCAAGTTCAGTGAAAGACATTGTTTAAAAAATTAATATTTAACATGGCAGAAGAGAAATCTCATGTTGATCTCTGGCCTATATATGAGTGTGTGTATGAGCACATGCACCCTCATACACACACACACACACACACACACACACACACACACACACACACACAATACCAATATTCACACTTAATAAAAAGTGAAATTGGTAATGCAGGAATTCTTTGATTTGTTAATAAAAATATCATACCTCACACTCTATAGTTGAAAATAATATTTTCAATTTCAGAAAACACTGACTTGAGTATTGACCACATTCTGAACCTGCAGTGGCTAGCAACCACACTTAGTTCTGAGAATAAATGTGATTAGGGAGGGAATGTATACAAATGCTGGTGTTCATTTCAAAAGACAAAATAAGACTTTTTAGTAAGGTTTAGCATTTAATAGCCTTTATTTTCTCTTCTAACGAGTGGAATTTTTATACTACATAGAACATAATATATTTCACTAATGAAGTTTAGAAATATATTTTTGGCAAGCTAAGTAAGTCAATCAAATAATTACTTCTAATGAGATTGCTGGGTCTTTACTGGGTAAATGAGTATATTAAGACATTTTGAGAAATGCATCATAACTACCCTATGAAAACTTATTCTGTATGGGGTCCACAAAGGCAGCATGTTTGGCTTTGGTCTTTGTCAACTGAATCTGACTTATGGTTTCTAAGAGTCTTGGAGTACACTAAAATCCTGATATATGAGGCAGAGAAAAAGTGTTGTCTTTTGTAAAATTAAGGTTATAATAGTGTTTATCCATCTGAGTTTAAGATAAGAGTTGTATTAATACATGTAATTTTGACCTAATATTTGATACGTAAAACAAAGTGATCTGAGAACTATTGAGATTTGTTATAGTCTAAAAATTAGTTTCAATAAGAACCTAATAAATGTTAGATATTGTTTTCATTATCTATAGTGTTAGAGAAAGAACTGTATTAGTCTAAAATTATTGTGGTCAAGATAAGCACACATTTTCTAAACGACATAGTCATGCATGTATTTGTCTTTACTGATTTTCTTTTTCTGTATTCAAATTTTAATTTATTTAATGTTTGTATAACTAAAATGTAAATGTAGAATACTGTTAAATAGCACATTTATTAAATGTTAAAATTTAGAATAAACATTTTTGCTAAATGATACAACGTTAATAAGAAAAATAATAAAATAAATTCTTACATTTTGATAATTTAAAAATTAGAATTTATAAATTGTGAGTTTAGATTTTTGTAAAGATTACAGTTATTTTAATTCTGTCTTTACACTGAAGAAACTTAAATACTATTTGAAATCTATAATTCTCTAACCTCTGTAGAGAAATCTATACACATTCTAACACTGCACATGTGCAAGGGCTCTGTGCCTCCTGAGCAGACTTCTGCTGACTCTTCATTGTTGTTCTACATCCCAGCTTTTTGTTTGCACAGAAAAGTGTTCCCTTGGATAGAAAAAGCTCTGTTCATCTCTTCCTCTAGTTACTTCCGAATAACTCGTTCTATAGAGTGTCACTGGTCTCTGAAGAGAGGAGATAAAGTGCCATTCCCATTAAGATTTCATAGTCTAATAATCAAAGCTATTTATTGTAACTACAAGTGGGATTGGTAAATTGTATGGTAGATCTATTTTAAAGATTCATAACCTTTTCCCCAATAATGGCTCATTGTTTACATGTGTTCCCTAGTCAGTAACATTACATCCTAAACAACTCTGAATGCTGGTTCCTCCCCCTCCCCATTCTTATCCCACATAAAACAAAACTAAACAAAAACAAACAAACCAACAAACAAAAGCAGCCATTGTAACTATAAGTTCTAAACTTTGATAACAGCAATGGGCATGCTAAATTGGAAGGGGGAAATCTCGTGGGACCCCACTCCTAAAAGAAGAAATACTGGCAACTAGTGACTGCTGAGAAAGCAAGATTTAGTCTTCCCTGTGACAAGAGGTGGTCAACCCTGAAATCATATACAAACAAACAGCACGAAATATACTCAGCATATATATATGTGTGTGTGTGTGTGTGTGTGTGTGTGTGTGTGTGTGTGTGTTTATAAACATTTTGATGTGCTTTTCTCAGGATAATTAGTCATAAAATTCTGTTTGTATATCTGGTGGTCATTTCTATGTTTCTGTAGGATGTCCACATTCCTATTTTCATTGCGAGGTTATTAAGGGCCAGACCAGTGAGTGGCAATTCCATGATGTTCATGGTGTACAGGCAGCAGAGCAATTCACAGAAGCAGAGAAGGTGAATGGACAGAGTAAAGGTGATGAAGGGAGTTTTTCTCTTTTAAACATAAAACTAACGCGTGAAAAGCATAAATTCAAGAGACCTCTAAAAGATAGTCTAGGCAGCTAGTAGTCCATGTCTACAATAGAAGTGCACAAGCGTGCACGAGCGTGCGTGCTAGCATGCGCTCGTGCACACACATACACACACACAGTGCTAGTTATCCCAAACCTAACTGGAGTCATTATCCTTTTTGTAAATTCATTATAAATGACTCTCTTAGAATATCCCCTGATGCACATCCATCACCCTAATTTCCCAGTCCTTTCATGTCTGCCCCTGACCCTTGTGGTCTCCCCTCCCCAAAAGTAAAAGTAAGATTTAAAAAAAGCCCAATCTGTCGATCTGTGTTGTCTATATGCCCACTGTATCAGGGTCAATCTCTCAGTGGCTTGACCCCTAAATAGTAGAGCCTAGTCTTTCCCTTTCCTGAACCCCAGCCAGAAGTCATCACTGTAGAGATCTACACTTTACTTTTCAATAGTTCTCTTTGGTGGCTTTCTGTCTTGACTATTATTTTGCAGGTGTATAATGAGGATAGGGGTTGTCACAGAAGCCTTCTATCTCTATCTTCTATCTCTGTCCCTCTCCTGTGCATCTGCAGTCATTGATAGCATACCCAGAGTAGCTTCCTTGCTCTTCATAGTCAGCACATCATGAGCTTCCACAGGATTTCTGGTGACAACACAGAAAACACTAGTTCATCCTCATCTCTAACACTGCCAGGGTGCACTAGGACCACTGACCCAGACAAACCTTTGGTACCTTTGCTCCCTCTGGTAGCAGCACATACCCAAACATCATCATTGTCTCAGGAAGCAGTGCAGGCAGCTCAGACCATTGGGGTCCCCAGTGCAGTGTAGCTCAGACATCAATATGGCATCAGGCTGCAGCACAGAAGACAGACATCCATATGGATTTGGGTGGTAGAATGGGCCACAGATACCAACAAGGTCCCCAGTGAGACATGCAAGGCCAAGCTGGATTCTGCCATAACTGTAATTATTTCTACCTATAATAATGTGTCACTAAAAGGAAATTGATGAGAGCAACCTACTCCTCCAACTAACCAAGTAATCACAGAAAACCTACAAGAACTCAAGATGATTTGAAGATGATAAATATACCTCTGATCTAAGATGTAGTGATTATAATTTGGATACATAATTAAGTTTAAATCATTACAACATATACATTGAATATATGCAATTTCAATATGTCAATTTAATCCTAGTAATGTTAAAACAGCAAAACTAGGAAGCCACTTAAAATGTTTATTCTGTCCATATAACAACTTAAATGCTCATACTGTAATACAAGCAAATCCATTTTGCTCATTTTAAATACAGATTCCTGTGTATTTGTATTCATTCGGGAATTACTTTGATTATGGAATGTGAATTTCAGTAGGTTAGAGAAATAGCAAAAATACATTCAATGAAGTGCTTATATGAAAGTTGGTGGTGACAGGTTTTACAGTGTGAGGCACATTACCACAGAGGGGCTATAAAATCCAAATGCCTAAAGAGGGAGAGTTAACATAAGTGTGTTAAAAGGCCAGGTGTCAATCAATGGGGTGTGGTAACTTGGGGAAGGCAGCTTACACGCCACATCTGAAGCATGATAGAAACATTTGGAACCAAATAAGCCATCTGTGTTTTGGCTATCTTTTTTTTTTATTCACTGACTTATAATCTGCTGCCACTTATTTTGGGGAATTTGATTTATGCTTGCTTACAATACCATTCCCGAGCTCCACTGACCCACATCTGTTTGCCTACTTTTACTCCAGAGCTGGAATAATAATTTATATCATTAAATTATACTAGGTGTTTAGAAGACAGTGATAATTTGAATTAATTCAAGGAACATATGTTGATTATCAAGTACATGCCATATACAGTCTGCTGAGCATGACGTGTCAGAAAATAGCTTAGGATAATTCAACATGACATATTATTCCAGCTGCAGAAATAAATTCAAGGTAGACCAGTGTAACAGAGATTCTTATTCACCTGGATGGTTCAATCTGTTCAAACTACATGTTCTTTCTTATTTCTGTGTTGTCATTTGTTCAAATTATGTGTTGACAGTTGTATCCTTAACTTTGAGACTGAGGGAAGGAAACAGCTACACAGCAGCAAAAGACAAATTATCAACAAATAGTCTTGCTTCTGAGGAATAAATGTCCAAGAAGCAGATGGTGCAGCAAAGCTTTGATAGCTCGACCTTGGGTACGTGCTTCTGACTACGAGCCCATTCAGTTCTCTCTACATGGGGAGGACAGTTTCAAGGAATCTCTAGGAGCTTCAAGGTCTAAAGATGGCAAAGCCCAAGCACATACATCAATGATACACTGGCAGCACTTTCTATTAGCATTGTCAATGGCAGAATGGGGATGCTACAAATCTGGACAAGTCTGGCCTTATCCCCAGCAGTCAAATGACATGGTTCTGGTATACTTACATACATTAGCACTTAACAAAAGAGGAGGTGTGGGGCAATTGGTGAGCAGTGAAGAGTACCCTGGTTCTAGGTCTAGATAAGTGAAGCTCTGGAGTAGCCTAAGGAATGGTAGGAGCTTTCTAGTTTCCTGAGAACCCAGGACTCTTCATGCAACTCACACCACAGCCCCTAGTAAAAATAGCATTGTTTGTGTCAGCCACACCCCAAGTTTCTTCTCCACAGGTCACATAAGCTCCAAACAGAAGCAGGACCGCACCTCCAAATATGTAAACAAGGTATTCCAAAGTCCTCAGGCCAAGCCAATAGGAAGCCACTGTTGTCAGAAACTGAACCATTCCAAAAAACTGTATATAGGAGGATTGTCCAAAAGTAAAGGTTTACAAGAATGATTCTGTCATCTGAAAGCATCTGCTATAAGAGTTGCTAACACCACCATTTAGGAAGAGATTTCCTTTCGCCTAAAGCTTTTTGTTCTCTGTGCCAGAGCCTTCCTCTAGCTCAGTTCAGTCTGGTCTAGTGCCTTGTGGCAGTGACGGAAGCAGGTATAGGCTCGATCCATTTGCCTGAACCCAATCGTCCAGCAATAACCAGCGGAAGCCACTCTCATTTCTGACCAGAGATATCTGCATAGGGCTTCCGGCACTTAGCCTGACCCAAAGTCCCACAAGCAGGTTGAGGGGAATTTTTCTGACTGTAGTGCTTTAAATGAGATTTTTCCAGTCGTCACAGGTCTTTGAATATTTCTCCTGGTTGGTGGAGATATTTGAGTAGGCTTAAGAGATGTTCAGGAAAAATGTCACTGGGAATGGTCTTAAGATTTTAAAGCCACACACTTTTCCCAGTTTTCCACTGCTTTGTACTTGTCTATCAAGATGTAACCTATCAACAATAAGTTCTGTTATAATGGATGGACTCTTAACCCTATGGAACCACAATCACCAAATAAGTACCTCCTTCTATAAATTGCCTTAGTCATGGCACCTTATCTCAGCAATAGAAAAGTAACTAAAGCCAGTCATTCTCAAGTTTACCTTAACTTTACCTAGTATCTCAAGACCCTGCTCATATCTTATTACTTAAGCCCTGTGACTCACAGTGCCTATGACTAATCTGCAAAGCAGGTTGAGAACAAAGAAGTTATTGGATTCAAATGCTAATGACTTAGATTCAGAGATTATCAAAACTCAGAAAACACCAAGTTGCAGTGGATTGTGTGGAGCTGTGTTTAATGCAGCATACAAAATATATTGATTATTATCTTATAGTCTTACCTCTCACCCCTTGCTTTTTTTACTCTGATATGTGAACTTCTTCTTTCATTCTGTTTTACATTTCTATCACTGTGCAGTCTATTTGTAAATAATGAGTGATGGTGTGTATTGTATAAAGTGCTGAGAATGGTAAGAACATACCCTATAGGAAGCACACTGAATGATGATGTCATAGGCATTGGTGGGAGCAACAATACTGATACAATGGGTAAAAATGTTATGGTGCCTTGTCATTCAACTAACAGTGGCCTGCTGGTTGATCTCCTTCAGCTAGAGTCTGCAATTACTTCCTAATATATACTCCTTAAACATCTAGAATCACATATTATTTTCCATAAATCTGTTTAATCTTTTTTGATTTTTGTCCTCTACAATAGACTTTAAGACAAGATATTTTCAATTAATAATGAAGAATTTGTACATTCTAAATTTCCCTGTCCCATACTTAGATCAAATTGCTACATGTTCCTTCTTATAGGATTTCCACTTATTTTTTCTAGAACGAGCCTATAGCCAGAGAGAATGTCTAATCCTTCGTAAAATTTAGATAAATTTAATTGAGGCTATCAAAATTTTATTTTTCACTTATGATCAAAATATCTAAGTGATTATCAATATCCCTAACAATAAATTCCAGACTGTCATAGAGAACTTTTCTAGACCTGAATCTAGCTTATTGATTTTTGCCTTGTCAACTGACTCAATTCCATAGATTCCTAGCCTAGCTGCTGTTAGCCAACCAGACATATGTGTTCCTTAACTTGTGTTTAAGGTTTGTATGTGTTTTAAATGCCACTAAGGGAAAATGACCACAAAATCTCCCCAGTTAGAGTGTCAGTTTGTACTGATGTTTCCTTCGGTGGACACACAAATCAGGCATTTGACTCCATCCAACATTATCCAGTTTACCAGTTCCAGGCTTTTAATACACTTTGCTCACAACAAGGCTCATATTGTACTTTTATTGTAGTCATATGGTCAATTACATATTATCTTATGCTTTTATGATTTAGTCTTACAGTTATTAAAAGGGAAGATAACTCACTTTCCTTGATATTACATATTTATTTGTTGTCATTTAACAAATACATATCAGTGAAATAGATTTTCAAATAGCCAAAGTAAATTTTGCAGAGGTAGAATTTTATCTTTTATTCCTTCCTATATGTGACACAATTGAATGTCAATCAATAATTGACAGTCATTAATTGCCTGTTGGCACCATAAAAAGTTGTTTTAAAACATAAAAGATAAAGCATGAATATTTCCCTTAAAGAATTTTGTATTTGGAACAGATTGTTCTTCCTAACATATAATCCTCTTACCAAACATCTGATCAAATTACAACATAGCTTGCCTTAAGTTTGAATGATAAGTTTGCATTAGGCTTGTTTTGTAACCATATGTATGTTTTTAGTTATACAATCAAAACAAAGATAAAACTGAAACAAATATTTCCAGCTTCTGACAGGTCAAGTGTCCATGTTTTGCTACCTTATATCAGAGCAATATTACTGATATAAACAGTGTTGTGATTACTAAACAGATTCCTTTGCTGAAACCACATACTATCCATCTAGATAGATCTTGATTACCTTTTGCTTAATGACAAAGTAGTAACATGTATACAGTTTTATAAAGCATAGAACTGAAATTTGACCAGGCTTAGACATCTTTTCTGTGAGGATACATACATACATACATACATATATATATATATATATATATATATATATATATATATATATATATATATATATATATATATATATATATATATATATACATATATATATATACACGTATATATATATATACATACATACATATATATATATGTATATATATATATATATACACACACGCGTGTGTTTGTGTGTGTGTATTAATCTTTATTTTAACATTTACTTTCTGCACAATTCTAAGAACTGACATCTTGTAAAATCCATGCAATTCAGCTGTCTTATCTGGTATGTCTAGGCCAATGTATTTATTTATGCCTATTGGCCAGTAACAACTTCTGCAAACCATCTGGAAGCACAACTCATCAGATCACATCCTTTCTCCCCTCAAATTGTCTAAGATAACGCCCACTAAGTATTAAGCTCTTGTCGTTCCCAAAGTATTCATTTTGGACTCAAAGTCCTGACTTAGTTTATTAGTTTGAAAACTTTTGTTTGGCAACTACTCCACAATAACAATATTTATATGTATAGCCACTGAAAGCAGATACTGTTTAGACTTTGTTTTCTACTTGTTTGCTTGTCTGTTTTCCAATGCTGCAGTCAGTCAAAGGTGGTAGAGCACATACTTCAGAGTGTTTCTCTAGGCAACATCTGTGTGCTTTACCACTAGACAGCAACAGTGCTCACACTATAGAGTGTAGCTGAGGGTGAAGCATTTATACAGCATCCCTGAGACACCTAGGGCATCTATATGGTTTATTTCCTAAATATAGCAATAAAATAATATAATGAGAAAGCATGGTTCATTTACAGATGCAGGCCAGTTTTTGGAAGATACAGACAATGCCCCTATGTGATGAGTTATTCTTGGACAAAGCTTTTCTTCAGTTAGTACAGAACTGACTGCATCTGTCACATAAATGATAGAAGAAGTAGAGCAGAAATTATTACATAAAGACATGTTGGAATGAATGAGCATTAAGTTTCAAGATCAGATTTTATAGACACGTTGAGGACAGTGGCTGAGACTATTTCCAATGGCTCTCTATGTTGAATTTACAAAACTCGTGTGAAATGATTAACCCATACCCATTTGGCTTTGGATCTACTTTGTGTCTTGAGAACAGGACACTCTGAGATACCACCATCACTGCTCATGAGACCATGTGTATCTGCTTCAATGTATTATTAGGGACACCATAGTTGACTCAGTAATAGAGATGCTACAAAACATTGAGCAACATCTTTTCTGAATTACTAACTTTCCTATTGTTGTACTGATATGTGTATTCTCTTCATATAGGGAATGTATTTGTAATTTCACTTAGAAAATTTTGCTCAGATTTTATGTTTATCAAAATCTAGTTTTCTAGACATATATAAGAAATTTCCTTTTCATTAACAAGACAATTTTGTGTAGAATAAAACTCTTCATAAATATAAAATTTAAATATAATTTTGTTGCACTGTTTTTCTGACTTTCAGGACTGGTTGAAAGAAGGGCACAGTCTGATGAGACTTGTTCATCTAAGGACCTGTCATTCATTATATGTTCAATAGATTCTTTTTAATTGGCTACATAGTGTAGCAAAGATATGACTATATGCTAGAAAAGAACAAAATTTGTGTCCTCTGTTCTTTAAGTACTCTCAACCTGGTGAAGATTTCACCAAAAGAGGAACTAAGGAAAACTAATAAGAGAACACAGGGTCAGGACTCAGTGATTTCCACAAATGAGGCATATATGCATGGAGAAACATTTCAGCATAACAAACACTTCTCTAGGAAAATGTCAGTCGTTCATCAGCAGGTGAACTGGAGATATTTTAATTCCATAGTGCAGCAATTGTAGATTCTATTGAAAGCTACAAAATCAGTGTTTTCATTTTTTAACTTTTTCAACTCCTTAAGGACTCCTTCATATTCAGTTTTCAAGTACATGAGCGTGTCCAAGGAATTTAGACTAGTAGACTTTTGCACAAGGAAGACAGGAGTAGCTCTTATGTGTTTCTGGTCTAGCCTGGCCATGTGAAGCAAACCTCACCTTCACTGGCACCACATTTGGTTGGTGTTCTTTGCTGTGAGAAAGGTGGCATGAATGCAGAAACTGGGCTTGCGAGATGGCTCAGTGGGTATGATGGTTAACTTGTTAAACAGAAAACAAACAAACAAACAAAGTCAAGAACCACCTGGAATGAAAGTCTGGATGAGGAGTTTGCAAAAGCTATGGCCCTGTTGGCATGTTTGGTGGAGAACTGTCTTAACTGTCTCAGTTTATGTGGGAATACCCAGCCTCAAAGTGTGTAATTCTCTGGTTGAAAGCCATGGAACTGGAACGTATAAAAGTGAGAAAGCTGTATCAAAAAATCATACATTCATTTTTTGTTGCTGTGGATATAATTTGTAGACTGAAACTTCTGACACTGTGATCCTCCTTCTATGATGAACTATAATCTGGAACTGTGCATTGAAATAAATTAATTTCTTACCAATATTGCTTTTTTGGCAGGACATTTGATCAGTACCAGTGAAGCAAAATTAGGACTAATTTTGTGGCTAAAATGTTTTCTGTGCACTAAGTACAAACATTAAAACAAAGAAACAAACAAAATTCTGTAAGCAGAAACATGGGGAAATAGAGAAAGGCTTAAGAGCCATACACAGGCCACCAGCCTCACTGAATCAGTGAGCTACAAGTTCAGCAAGCAGCCTTGTGTCAAAAAACAAAATTAGGAGAATTGAGGAAAACACAGTGTTGACATCTGGCTTCTACAAGCACACTTACATGGAAACATGCATTCACATTGTGGTAGTTTAAATAGGAATGGTCCCCATATACTCAAGTGTTTGAATGCTTGGTCATGGGACATGGGGATATTAGGGAGTGCAGAACTTGTTGGAATAGGGTGGCTTGTCACTATAAAAAATGGGCTTTGAGGTCAAATCTGTTCTTTTGTCTTCAGATCTGGATGTAAAAATCCCAGCCACCTCTCTAGCACTGTGTCTGCCTGTCTTCTTGTATGCTCCCCATGGCAGTAACAGACCAAACCTCTGAACTGTAAGTCAACTCCAACTAAATCTCTTCAACCTTCTTAGGAAGAGGGGTTTCATTAGGTTGGAAGTGTTGAGGTGGTCACCTTATTTCTTCGCAGCAATAGAACCCTTAGATGCACACATAAACTTGCACATATACATCAACACACACAACCATAAATTAAACAAATATGAACATTTCTTTAATAAAAGCCAATGCAAATTACTAGTAGCATTTATCCTTCCTTCTGTATACCCAGTACTGTATGATTTACTATTTCATCTAGGAGTTTTAGGGAGAGGTGAATTTTATCTATTCAAAATGAGAAGTGGTACCATTCCAGCAAACTTCTATGCTGCTTTGATAAGAAATATCAGATTTCATGTGAACTATTCAACATTCTTGTCAAAACACTGTGGTGAGTGAGATGGATTCTATTCAGCCTTCTTGGGGAGATTGACTTCATCCTCGTGGAAGGGAAAGATGTGGAGTGAATTTGTGTTTCTTGATTTCCTTCACATACGTATGACTGGAAAGAAGAGAATACTGTGTAATTTTGCTAACCACATGTTCTACTTAGTAAACAATGAATATTTTAGCATAGATTTTATCTAAAGTCATCACCTTTCATAATTATTTCATTGGGCATTATAATTTTCTAATTAGGCAGTGCAATTACAGATTAAAAATCCTATAATCACATGTATTTAGGTTAATGATAAAGACCATTAATTACTGTTGAACTACTAGAAGGGTAACCTGTGCAAAGGAAATGCTGAAATACATCTCAAAAAGCATCTCAGATTTTAAGAAGCAGCTATCCAAAACTTCAAGTGTTACATGATTGATAGATGCAATGCAACAAAATACATCAAAGCAACAAAATATATTTAACTTTTCAGTGTTTGTGCTTGAGCAAATTCAATTAGTATTCATTTCATGTTGATTTCAAGATGCTGACAAAATTATGTTTGGGTGAATTTGTGAATTATAATTTATGTCTATCCACAGACCAGCAATAAATGCCTGGGGAAATAACTAACTAGCATATACATAATAACGAAATGGGAATGTTTCCTACTGGAAACACAATGAAGATAAACTAAGATAATGGTAAATGTACTTTATTTGCAACAGTTAACTTGAAATTATTTGCTCATTTGAAAATGTCTTTGCCATTGATAATTCCAAAGAATTTTGGACATTAGTATGCAGCTCAGTAGTAGAATTATTTCTTAGTACACTCAAGGCTTGGAGTCAATTTCTAGCATCACAACAAAAGACAGACAATCATCAGACAGACACACACTTGTGTCCCTCCCCTGGCTAAAGAGAGAGAGAGAGAGAGAGAGACAGAGACAGAGACACAGAGAGAGACACAGAGAGAGACAGAGAGAGACAGAGAGCGAGAGAGAGAGAGAGAGAGAGAGAGAGAGAGAGAGAGAGAGAGAGAGAGAGAAAGAGAGAGAGAGAGCAACTGTGTTTGCATTTAAAGAGTAATACATTAATTGTATGAAGCCATTATTTGTCTGCATTTTGTTTGGGGTCTCCAGAAACTGATGGGAGAGGATGAAGAGGTCCACTGGCAAATATTAAGTGGAGATCATGAAATCCATAGAACAGAGGGTTTAAAGAATTTTAGAAACCAAGGTTTGAGGACACTAGAAGAACATGGCTGACAGAATCAACTAAGCAAGGCTCTTAGGGGCTCACAGAGACTTGATCCACAATCATACACCTAGCATAGCTGTATGTTATGCAGGCTGCATACTTGCTGGGGTTATTCACCTTGGTGATTTTGTAGGACTCCTGACAATGGAAATGGGGGTGTCTCTGATTTTTTGGCCTATTCCCAGGACCATTTTCTTCTTACTGTATTACCTCTTCCAGCTTAATATGAGGGTTTCTGTCTACTTCTTATTGCATTTGTTATGTGTTCAGATGATTTCCCTGGGAGACCTGCTGTTTTCTAAAGAAAAAGACAGGAACAGTGGATCTGGAGGGAAGGGGAAATCCAGCATGACTGGAAGAGTGGAGATAGAGGGGAGATAGAGGAGCTTGCAGTTGTGGTGTATCATACCAGAGGAGAATAGCTAAAGAGCCATACACTCAGTTCAGATCTAAAACTCCCAACTCTTTGCCACCTCTTTCTGCCCAGTGCCTGTCCCACTGCTAGGACCCTGTTTCCACTTCAGGTGAATATCTGCTTCTCAGGTGTGGGTCACTTCAGCCAGAACAGGTAAGTGAACTTATGCAGAATATCAGGTAGGTAACTTATGCCAAAATTCCAGCTCCTGAAATTCAGACTGAGATTCTCTACTATAAAGATGAGAGACCATACCAGCCACCAGAATTCTGAATAGGCAGCCTG